>NW_024379828.1:0-10017 GCF_016835505.1 Polypterus senegalus
GGGTAAAGGTTAAAGGTTAAAGGTTTTGGCAAAACCCCACCTATTTTGGTACTTTTAAGAAATTGCCGTGTGTTTAAACACACAGAAATTATTAAATTGCCTTTTAAATATAGCTTAAATAACGAACCTACGTTATAAGCTAATGTTTAAAAAGAAATTGTAAAAAGGTGTACAAATATATAGCGCTAAAATGCAAAAGAGCTCTAACAACAAAGTGGAAAGAGAATAAATAAATTTGGGGTTAAAACTTACAATGAGAAACATGCCTTTGTACCTTCTGGTAAGTACTGGCCAAACTTTGTTTTAAGAAGGGATTAATTGGATAAGTGTGAAGTTAAAAACATGAGGCAGTTTCTCATAAGACAAAGAAAGATAATTATCGATATGTTTAATTGGTTTAAAGCAAATAAAATAGAATGTCTCTACTTTTGTTTAAGATTTGTAAACGTGCAAAACATTTTTCCTTTTAAACCCTGATCAAGTTTAAAGGAAAATGCTCTTTTAATAATACTACATAAGAAGGGAGACAAGTTCTTGCGATATGCAGCGTGTGCCCGATTGTGCATGAATGGAGGTATTGTGTATTTTGGAAACTCTTAAGGGAATATATGGTGGCGCAGTGGTTAGCACACTTGCCTGGTGATACAAGATAAAGGTTCAAGCATGTATGTTTTCCTTGTTAAGTCAGGATATTCTTTGTGACCACGTAACTTTTTCGGAGAATACTTTCTTGTTGTGGAATTGTGCTGCGTGATTTCCCCACGAGTAGATTTTTCTTGTTTGCGCTGAATTTATGGATCTCCACGGACAATATTTGTTTTTCCTTGTTGCCTCTGAACTGGGAGTTCGCCACAAAATTTCCATGATCTGGAAAATGGCACATATGAAACTGAGGTAAGAAGCATTCCTAATATTTTCAGTAATATCAGCTTGCGGCCTGAGATGTTTGATTAATAATAAGCATGAAGGAAAAGACGCGTTTAAGTGTGTTGCACAGTGAAACCTTATAGATAAACAAAAAAGCACAATCTCGAGTGAGTTTATAGCATGTGTGCTAGAAATCAAGAACTTTATTCTGTGAATGAAGTATTGTTGTAAAAGAGAACGTGAGTATGTGAATATACAGTATGTGAAAGAATGAAGCAATTGCCAAATACTGTGTGTAAAAATGACTGAAAGGAGTGAAGGTTGATTGTCTGTTCTCCAGTGAACGAATTTTTGCTTTAGCCAAGTACAGTAGAATGATGTTGGAGATCGAGAAGAGGAAGAGAGTGAGGGCAGAGCCAAGAATCAAATGGTGGAAGTTGAAAAAGGAGGACTGCACAGTTGAGTTTAGGGAGGAGGTGAGACAGGCACTGGGTGGCGGTGAAGAGTCTCTAGACAGCTGGGAAACTACAGCAGATGTAGTTAGGGTGACAGCAAGAAGGGTGCTTGGCGTGACATCTAGACAGAGGAAGGAGGAAAAGGAAACCTGGTGGTGGAATGGCAAAGTGCAGGAGAGTATACAGAGGAATAGCTTGGCAATGAAGAAGTGGGATAGTCAGAGAGATGCTGAAAGTAGACAAGAGTACAAGGGGATAAGGCGCAAGGTGAAGAGAGAGGTGGAAAAGATGAGCAGCAAGTTAGGGTGATAAAGGATCAAGATGGAAACGTGCTCACAAGCGAGGAGAGTGTGTTGAGCAGATGGAAAGGGTACTTTGAGAGGCTGATGAATGAAGAGAACGAGAGAGAGAAGAGGTTAGATGATGTGGAGATAGTGAATCAGGAAGTGCACCGGATTAGCAAGGAGGAAGTAAGGACAGCTATGAAGAAGATGAAAAATGGAAAACCCGTTGGTCCAGATGACATACCTGTGGAAGAATGGAGGTGTGTAGGAGAGATGGCAGTGGAGATTTTAACCAGATTGTTTAATAGAATCTTGGAAAGTGAGAGGATGCCTGAGGAGTGGAGAAGAAGTGTACTGGTGGGCCGATATTTAAGAATAAGGGGGATGTGCAGGACTGCAGTAACTAAAGGGGGATAAAATTGATGACCAACAGCATGAAGTTATGGGAAAGAGTAGTGGAAACTCATTTAAGAAGTGAGGTGATGATTAGTGAGCAGCAGTGTGGTTTCATGCCACAAATGCCAATATTTGCTCTAAGGGTGTTGATGGAGAAGTATAGAGAAGGCCAGAATGAGTTGCATTGCATCTTTGTGGACAGGGTGACTTGAGAGTTAAAGACGTTAAGATTTGCAATGGGTGTGGTGAGGATGGACAGGATTAGAAATGAGGACCTTAGAGGGTCAGCTCAGCTTGGATGTTTTGAGGAGAAAGTCAGAGAGGAGTGATTGCGGTGGTTTGGACATGTGCAGAGGAGAGGTTCTGGGTGTATTGGGAAAAGGATGTTAAAGATAGAGCTGCCAGGTACTAGTTAAAGAAGAAGGCCTAAGAGAAATGGACGTGGTGAGAGAGGACATGAAGGTGATGGGTGTGACAGAACAAGATGGAGAGATGGAAGAAGATGATCCACTGTGGCACCCCTAACGGGAGCAGCTGAAAGAAGAAGAAGAATTCTCTTTCCAGTTCAAATAGGGCTATAAAGGCAATTACTAGAGTGAATTTTGATTATATTTGTAAAAGAAAGACTTATTATCTGTATAAAGCAGCCCTGGTGAAAGATTATCAAGATGGAGGTCTACAGGCCATCGACTTTGATTGTATTAATGGAACTTTAAAAGTCAAATGGTAAGTAATAATGATAGCCTTTGGCATTGTGTTTCAAAAGAAATGTTCAAAATGCTGGGTAGTATTGAATTTTTATTGCATTGTGACTTTTCCACTGAAAAATTACCTGTGAGATTATCCTCCATTCACAGCTTCACAGCAATTTTGATGTACTGGAAACTTTTATTCAAGCATAATCTCACACCACATAATATTCCTATTTGGAACTGCAGATTTGCTCTTTTTAGGAATAAATCTGCATGTCTAGGTGATTGGGTGGAGAGAAACATTTGGTTCGTCTCTCATCTGTTAGATGAATATGGTAACCTTCTGTCCTTTGAGGAATTATGTATAAAATATATTTGTTCCTGCGACCATTAAAATATGATGAGCTTATTAGAAGCATCCCAACTTGTTATATTCTGTTGATTAAAAACTCAATACCTAACTTAGATACACCCCCATCTTTCACCTCCCTTAACTGATGATTATGATTTAGTAATTAAAAATTTGCCAAATAAAGGGATTCATAATCTTTATACAAAACAATTTTATCCATTCCAATTTTGTCGAAACTCCTTTTTCCTCATTTTTAGTCATTCTGTTATAAAGAATATGCATGTTAATTTCTTAAAGTCACCTTTGCCTCCAAATGCTAAAGAGGTTCATTGTAAAACGTTTAACGATCTTTATCCATCAGGAGAATTCCTCAGGCATAGATTTAATATTGATCATAATAACTGCATATTCTTTGTTATGGACATTGAAACTATGCCTCATCTTTTTTTTTTCTTGTGCCATTATAGTAATACATTTTAGAATTATTTTTTTTCTATTGGCTGCAGCCAAAATTTCCCTGTCTTTCTCATTTTACTAGCAATGATGCGAACTTCGGGATTCTAATGGAGGATAAGGAACTTCACTGTTTATTGAATGCCCTCCTCACTTTAGGGAAATTCTTTATTCACAAGTGTGAATACAGCCACAGTAAACCTCCAGTGATGCTTTTTATCAAAGAATTAACATTCTATTGCAAATCGTTAAAATATATGAAAAAGAAATCAGGGAAAAAATTCCTGAATATTATTAATGATTTCAATTTAGATGAAGGGACCCTTTAACCCCCTCTTTTTTCTTCTTCTTCTTCTCTCCCTCTCTTCTTTCTCTTGTATTCCTTTCTTCTTGTGTGCTCTGTTTAATTACAAGATTGTGGAGATATGCAAGTTATATTTTGCTGTACTGTTGTATACATGTTTTGTTCTGTTATATACAGTATTTTATGTTTATGTTATTTTATTTGGTAAAAAGTTTCATTTCATGCACTTTGTGTAATTTCAAATGAACATTTTTTTACAATCCAACCAATGGATTAATTGACAAAATAATCAGCAGATTAATCGATAATCAAAATAATCGTTACTTGCGGCCCTAATGTGAGTTCAGCTCAGTGCCCAGATGTCAGGACGCCGGCAGCCTCCAGCACCCTCGGCTGACGTCTGAGACAATTTAATAAGCTGTTGCTCTTGATTTCCTTGAGCCAAATCTCTTAATCTCTGAGCACTTTGAACATTGTATCCTTGAATATGTCTTATGATCATCTTAATCATCGGTGTCTGAAGCTCTCGGCTCCAGTCTTTGATACCTGTAAGAGGTGAAGGTGCAGTCCGTTACCACCTTGAGATCAATTGTGCTCTGCAAGCAAAACTTCTTGCTAACAAGTAGAATTGTAAAAGGGGACATACTGGTACATGGGCCAGTGCTGCTAGGTCTCCACTCCAAGACACTGGGTTCAATTCCTCGCTCACTCAATGGCATTTAGTCTCCGTGTTCATGGCCGGTCTCTCCACTATTATTCTTATCTAATTGTATTTTTCTTTTCTTGCAACATTTCCTTTGACATCTTGTAAAGCACTTTGGGCTACAATACATCTTGTGTAGGAAAATGTGCTAGAGAAATAAATGTTGTTGTTGTAATTGCGTTTGGGTTTAAACTGTGGAGAAGCTGAATCTGGACCATTTCTGCTGATCACATCCTAAAGTTTCTGGCCATCTGACAAGGATCTCCTGATGAATAGAAGGCAGCCCTTTGATGTATTAGACCTGATAAAATTATAGAGCAAGTTAAAGCAAGTTACACATTCACTGGGCCTCTTGTGTTCTCTTGCAGGTCTTGTCGTGTGTGTGTGTGTTTTTTTTCTTGATTTGTTTTTTTAGGTCATTGTTATATACGTTTGAATTTCAATTTTGTTATTGTTTCTTAATTTCCTGTTTTCTAACTCCTTTTTTAATGCTAAATCAATCCTTTTCTCTTTTCTGTTAACCGTGTCCTGAAGCGCTTTTGATGGAGGATGTTATGCCAGGGCTTCTGTAATGAGGCGACTGAAATCCACTGGAGCTGCCTCCACACGGGCTGAGGACGACGCCGGGATCCTCACTGGTGCACCCAGCAGGCACCCTCTTGACTCCACCAAATGCCAGGGAAGTCTCAAAGTACTTTAGCAAATGCACTGACAAATAGAGGATAACCATAAACCTGTGGCTGTGCAACAGGGGGCAGACAAAGAACCTTTACAAATAAACAACAGATTTACTTTCAAAAAGTTATTGAATCTCCAAAATGCTTAACAGAACACAAAAAGGCAAAACGGATATGCCAGAAGCCAGTGCGATGGCAAACAAAGTCCAAATACAGAATATGAAGAGAGCGATCAAAACAGAGCTGCGACCAGAAATCAAAAATTTGATAACAACAGGAAAACACACAGAGCCCAAAAAGCCTGTCCATAGTCGTTAGCGTCCAAGCAGCCTTCTCTCTTTCCAATCTCCTGCAGATGAGGGCTGACAACACTCTACAGTGTAGAAATGCACCTAACATAATGTCTGCCTCTGATGTATTTTGATGACTTCAGTTGCTGTGTTTGCGCCTGACGGCAAATTGCTGAGATGTTTTTTTTGTTTTTTTTTGCACAAGAGGACTTAATCTAAATGCAAAATGAACGGTAAAGTGCTTATGCTATTAATTAGTGCATGAAAACACTAAAACCTTTGTGTGTTAGCACTCACCATAAATCAGTAACATTGCAGAAAAAATCGCATGGGAAACTATTCAAAGTTTGGACCGTGCATGTCCATGGAGGATACAAAGGTAAGAATAAAATGTAGCCAGAATGGCTGAAAAAAGGTGACTATGTAGCTGCCGAAGTATAAGGCGAGTTCAAGCACGGGTGAAACGTGTGCCAAAAGAAATCCCTCCGTCCAAAAGTTTGTTATCAAAAAATTTAGTGACAATTAAAGGCAAATAATCCACACGAGAATAAAGGAAAAAAGTAGTTACACACGTAGAATAAAAGGCAAAAAAAAAAAGAAAAGTGTATCTTCTCTAAACTTGGCTTTTCTTGAGAAACTTTAGTTATTTCTGTACTTAAAAGTTCTTTACTTTTTCTTCTATACTTAAAGCATACAGAAGAAGAAGCTAAGAATCTTTAAATGTACGGCTCAGCACTTAAATAAGCGTGTTACCTTACGAGTTACTTCACACACTCAAAGGGCACGAGAGGCCCGGTTTAAAACCTTGTGCCCTCTACACCTTACACATGGCAAGGATGGTCACTAAATGTTTATTATTTTAAATTTTATTTTATTTATTATTTATCACCACTTTTCACTATAAATGTATTCATTTGCATATGTACGGTGTTTGTTGAATTAATTTTCCTGAAATATTAGCATTTGGACATCCTACTTTTAGACTTGACTTCAAACGCATGATTGATGGCATACTGTGAACGTTAGCATATTTCATTTTTATAAAAATCGCACATTCTTTTGACAGCCCTGAGCATAATGCATAGAAAAATTGAGTTAAAGACACGGCAGATTTTATTTTGTATCCAATCAAATGGATGTAACGTAATAATTTTTACACCCAACACCTATGCAATGGCAGGTTACACAGCTAGCCAAGCCAAATTATTTTAATTTCCAAATGCAGGATGCTTGATCAGATTTTGTGTCAGCGCACTAAGTTCAGTCTCTTTGTTGTGACGTCTATAAAGACACAAACTCTTTTTACTGATTCCGTGTCGAGTTATGTAGTTCACTACGCAAGGCAACTGCAGTAAGACTGAGAATAGTTTAGTGCGACAGTAGGCAGGCTCACAAATTCTTCTTTATCATTAATGCACATTTCTTCAAACTGTAATTATTATCAGAAAGGAGGAAAAAGCTGTTGAAAAACTAAACAAGTACATGACTTTGAAACACTTGTGAAAATAACTGTATTAGAAATCAACACCAGTTTATTTACTTTTATATTTCTGGTTTTTCTATTTTGTATTTTGAGGGAGGCATACTCGCCATTTTTTCACTAAGACAGTACAATTTCCAGTCCCAATGTTCCGAAGAGCACTGAACAAATTAAACCTCTGTCACAATGTGAAAAGGGCATCATCAGATTCCTTAGCCTGTAAACCTCTGCAGAGTTACTGTCTCCTGTTTCCTCCCATCCACTACTCCACCTCTTGTCACTTTCAAATCCAAATTTTTGATCGACCTTACACAGATATCTACTGGACAGAACGATAATCACAGAAAATCTTTACATTGAAAAATAACAAACCTATTTAGAAAACCTGTCCAGAATAGTGCACAACAACAACAGCAGAAAAAACAAAATTTAACAACAGAATAGCAAACTTACAGCATGTTGTGATGTGAGATTTTGCATATAACTTGATAAATGTTTTGTATGTCTTTATTTATAATTTAGGCAAACCGATGTAATTTAGTGTTACTTTGCCGTTTACGACTGATTTTACGACAGGATTTGGGGGAATGTGTCTTAAACCAGTTTGATGAGTATTTCTCTGCTAAAGTCTTTCAACCCCCTGCAAGGAAGCCAGGATGTTTAGCATATGGTCTTGGGGGGTTGCAGGTGTTAAGATGTACCATTTCCCCCATTGGTCTGAGATATGGCTGTTTGGATTGGCTGAAGGGGTTGGATGGAAAACCTATAAATTTGCTTGCTCAACCACATTCTCTCTCTTACTAACATCTGAAAAGAAGAATATCTCTTGCTAACCTGTGATGACGAGAAGTATCTTTGTTTTGTTAACAACTGATGAAGACCATCGCACCATGAACTGACAAGAACAGCACAATGAAGAGCACAGCTCAGCAGACTTATTGAACAGGCTTGAGGGCTGTTCTGAAGAAAGCTGAGCACCAACGATGCCTTAACTACAGACATTTTAGGAGTAACCACAAGTCTATGTGCCACCTGAGTTACACATCACCATTTTATCAGGTTGGATGGTTACCAAAATTCAAATGTACTTTGCATTTTATTATTATTTATGCATATTATCAGTAATACTTTATTTTATGTGTAACTTAATCCCTTTTTGTCTTTTACTACATCTAATTGCCTGAGGTTATAGATATAGAAGGGAAGGAGGGGATAAGTTATATGGTACAATAATACCTTATAAACAGTGGTAAGTCTGTGAGATTAGGCATTTTAAGGCTACATATTAATAATACAATAGGGGAAATTAGAGCAAAATAGATATATATATATATATATATATATATATATATATATATATATATATACTCTACCAAGATAAAACACAGCATAATTGGCAAAAACAGAAAGGGACATCTAGAAAGCTGAGTTTGTTCTGCAGTAAACCTCATGAGATCACCAGACTTGTTTTGAAAGGTGATGTGCTGTTTTATTGATTTAAACTGGTTCACAAAAGGCAGTTTAACGTAGGAGGTTCATTTTCTACATATTTTCCCCATGCGCTTACACTCTGGTAATCTGTCTTAGGTAATTAATGTACAGATGAGGTCATTTGCGCATGCTGGCTATTTCAACTACAGAATGTCAAATGAGCTATAAAACACAGTCTTGGTCAGATCATTATCTAAGTAATTATAACATAAAACACATGCTAAAATAAATCTCACATTTTATATATTATGAGTCACACTTGGCATAATACAAAAGGTGGCACAAAAGGTCACTGCTAGAGAAGCTGGCTGTTCACAGAGTGCTGTATCCAAGCACATTAATTGAAAATTTAGTGTAAAGTAAAAAAAATGTAACAGCAGAAAGAGGTGAAGAAGAAACAAAAATAGCTGCAGCCTTGAGAGGATTGTGAAGCACAGCCTATTCAAGAATCAGGGACATGGGCTACAACTGTCACAGCATTGCTGAACCAGAGACACCGTCAAAAGCGTCTCACCTGGGCTAATGAGAAAACAGACTGTTTCTCAGTGGTCCAAAGTCCTCTTTTCAGATGAAAGTCAATTTTGCATTCATTTGGAAATCAAGGTCCCAGAGTCTGGAGGAAGAGTGGAGAGGCACACAATCCAAGTTGCTTGAGGTCCTGTGTGAAGTTTTCAAAGTCAGAGATGATTTGGGAGCCATGTCCCCTGCTGGTGTTGTTCCACTGTGTTTTATAAAGTCCAAAGTCAATGCAGCCATGTACCAGGAAATTTGAGAGCACTTCATGGTTCCCTCTGGTGACAAGCGTTATGGTGAGGCAAATTTAATTTTCTAACAGGACTTGGCACCTACCCACACTAACAAAAGTACACATACCTGGTTTATTGACCAGCAAACTTGCCTGACCTAAACCCCGTAGAGAATCTATCAAGAGGAAGATGAGAGACAGGAGACCCAACAGTGCAGATGAGCTGAAGGCCGCCGATCATAGCATCCTGGGCTGCCATAACACCTCAGCAGTGCCACAGGCTGATCGCCTCCATGCCAGGCCACACTGATAGAGTAATTCATGGAAAAGGAGCGCCGACCAAGTACTGAGTGCCTACATGGACATACTTTTCAGCAGTCCAACATTTCTGTATAAAAAAGCATTTTTTATTGGTCAGAGGGGACTGGGCGGTCTCGTGGTCTGGAATCCCTACAGATTTTATTTTTGTCTCCAGCCGTCTGGAGTTTTTTTTTGTTTTTTCTGTCCCCCCTGGCCATTGGACCTTACTCTTATTCTATGTTAATTAATGTTGACTTATTTTATTTTATTATTGTGTCTTTTATTTTTCTATTCTTTATTATGTAAAGCACTTTGGCTACTGATTGTATGAAAATGTGCTATAGAAATAAATGTTGTTGTAGTTGTTATGTAATATTCTAATTTTCTGAGATACTGAATGAATGACAAACTGAATTTTAAATTTTTTTCCAAAAGAAAAAAAAAAAATTGAAAAAAGGGGTTTCCCAAAAAAAAAATTTAAAACAGCCCAAATTTTAAAAAGAAAAAAAAATTTTTAAACACTTTTTT
>NW_024379829.1:0-10736 GCF_016835505.1 Polypterus senegalus
ACAGATACAATGCAATAAACATAGTGTGTGTGTGCATACATTTTAAATGGACACACTTTATCCCTCTCCAATGCTGTTTCAAATGGCAATCTATGTCAAGGACAAAAGGCAGCTATAGGGAGAGAATGGTGTGTACCACTTCTAAATTCACTGGTCGACACCTCAACACTATTCATTTTCTCTGATTTCCAGACTGGCATATATAACCTTTAAGATCTTTTCTGAACCATATTTACCCTGCATATTTTTTGTTCACTCTTCTATCTGGCGGTTAGCTCATGTCTGTCATGGCAAAGGATTTCCAAAGAATATTATAGCACAAGCTGTGAGATGCCTAAACTTAACATATTTAAGAGTTTTCACTCATTTGATAATTTGGCATAAAACTGATTATTTACGGTCTACTTGGGAATAATGATCAGTTATCCTGATGTTGTACGTTTGCATGAAGACATTGTAGAGATAAAATTGCAATCCATATAGTAATCCTAGAAAAAAATTGCAGCTACTACCATTAAATGAAGTAAATACACATTAAAGGTTATCTAAAGTAGGCCAAGGGCTGCCTGGCCCCTCCAAATAGCTGTTTGTTGTCTGAAATATTATCATAATGAAAAAAACAAGCAATATTTCAAGTTTGCTACTTAGCTTCACAAACCCAGTAAACATGTATTTAAATACTGTATATACTATCCTATACAATTTTTAATACATGAACACTTATCCCAATATATTTAATATAAGAAGGAGAGATTTTTGGAATGTAGATTTGCAAAATACACATACAGATAAGAGAAAAAAATTAGAAGTTTTTTTCTACAAATTACAGGAGCATTAACCTTAGGTCATGTACAGGAGGCATATCAAACACGTGGCCCCTGGGCAGCATGCGGCCCGCATGACAGATCTTAGTTAGCACTGAACTTGTACAAAATGATTACTATCGTTTGTGATTGAATCATTCTGCATCTTCGGCGTTACTTATTGACTTTTCTTACTTTTGCTTTCTAACAAAAGTGCATTTTCCCATTGCATTATGGTACCGGAAACGTCATCTGCTAGTATAGCCATGAGCCTTGACCAAAGTTAATGAGCCACAACGTCACAACTGAAGTGCTAGGCTGCAGCAGCGGGGGTGGCCTTAGGCATGTGCAAACTGTGCACCTGCACAGGGCCGCCACGCCAATATATATTGAATATAAAACAGAAAGAGAAAATAACGACATAAGCTGACGGCAATGTGGCCGAAAAACATTGTGTTTCTTGTTAATTAGTACGCTGCATTTACTAATGTCGCTAGAGTCGGAGCAGTAAGCTATATGTAGTATTATAACATTCTGCCGTAATGAGAATATCATGGGCCATCACTTGGTTTTCAAGTTACGGACAGCATATAGCAGTGTGTCATGAGCACGAGGTGGCTATGCAGTGTCTGCAACGGACGTGGCCAACCGTCGTGCATAAGATACCATTATTGACATTGACAGGCAAAGTGGCCACCGATCCTTTCTCTGCCCAGGGCCGCCCCTGCTAGGCTACGCTACTGGCTGGGCTGCTGAGAGTGGCCACTGGGCAGAACTGATCGTCACGTGTAGTAATAACCCACATATTTTCATGTTTTTTTGCTCTAGTTTTATGTAATTTTTTGCTAGTATTGTAATGAACAGTTAGTGCAGACTACAGCTGAAGATCTGAAGTGGATGCGAGAAGTTGGCAAGTTGTTTATTAACATATTTTTGTGATACTGAGTTTGTAAAATTAGTGTAGGTCAGGTGGCTTTTTGCTTATTGGCTTATTTTACAATATAAACTTTGAAGTAAACTTAGTAAAGTAAAATTTGATTTTTGAAGGATTTTCTTTTTCCAACTTGAATTACTGAGCAATGAATTCAGTGAGCGTTTTAGTGATTTCAGCTCTCTCTTAGCAGTTGGGCACAGAGAAAAGGGGATTAAAGGTAGATATTTCCACCTAAAGAAAATATGTATCTGGAAATTGTCATCTAGATCTGAATAAAGACTGCACAAACAATTTTTTGTGTTGCTTATATTTGTTGATATTTGGTTTTGACACAAAATCATTTTTAAGAAAAGCTTAAATTAGTGTTTTAATATGATTGCTATTAATTAGCATTGCCAGGAAGCTGGAATGCACATATCTTGTCTAGCTGTGGTCCAATAATAGTATAACAGAACACTCTTCTGAAGACCTGTATTGCTGGTGAACTGGTTTGAAGTAAACACTTGGAAGTAAAAGTCCCAGTCAGCAAAGCAGCCCTCAATTAGAGGGCCTTACAATATGGACAGTGAGACAGGTAAGAGGTTACAGGTAACCATTATATAGCTGGTTTTGAAATTTGTTCCAAACCCAAAGAACCTACAGCCATTTGAGAAAGTAAATAGACTCCATGCTTGAGAAGAGTTTTTGTTACTACAAAAGAGCACTTTTTATCCAAAGAAGTAATTTAGTTTTTTAAAGTGCTTTGAGTTTTGACAATAAAATACTTCCTCCACCTGAAAATAGTTATACTTCACATTTCAACCCAAAGTTTTGTACAATGTGTAGCCATAGGGGATTCATTTATATATAACCCTGGAGCTGTTTTGTAAAATTAATCTGCTTACTTAATGTCTTTGGAGTGCTGAGTCTTGCCTTTTAGTACTGAAGTACTGAAGTACTGTAGTAAGTACTGAAATAAAGCATTATTTAGCTACTGTAATCTCCAGTAAAAAACGATTTGTTTCAGAACTCTGAAAACTGAACTGCTGTAAGCAACACAGAACCCACAACTGCCCACTATTTTAATGTTTATATAAAATTAATGATAATACATTTTATTTATATAGCACATTTCCCATCTATATGTTTAATTCACTAAGTCCATGGCAAGCAAGACGCACGCACGACAGAGCCCCGCCCACCAACAATTCGAGCGAGAGCGAAAGCATTTGCCAAGTTTTCAGTAATACCGTCATAGTTCTGACCATAAACGATGCCGACTGGCGATCCGGTGGCGTTATTCCCATGACCCGCAGGGCAGCCAAATGGGAAACCAAAGTCTGTGGGTTCCGGAGGGAGTATGGTGTCAAAGCTGAAACTTAAAGGAATTGAAGGAAGGGCACCACCAGGAGTGGAGTCTGCGGCATAAAACACAGGAAACCTCACCCAGCCCGGACACGGAGGGGATTGACATATTGATAGCTTTATCTCGATTCTGTGGGTTCTGGTGCATGGCCGCTCTTACTTAGTGGAGCGATTTGTCTGGTTAATTCCGATAACGCGTGAGACTCCTTCCTGCTAATTACGTGATCCCCGAGCAGTCGGCGTCCAACTTCTTAGAGCAGGGGTGCCCACACTTTTTTGTCTTGCGAGCTGCTTTTAAAATGACCAGATCGACATGATCTATCTATGTTTATATATATATATATATATATATATATATATATATATATATATATATATATATATATATATATATATATATATATATATATATATACTGAGTATACTTTATACATAAAATGTATGTTGTCGTACCTTGCATAACTGAATAACCTTTACGGCACAATAACAATTCTATACATTTATGGTCACTGCAGTATTTGGATTTAATAATCTTCATGTGGGAAGAGGCTGACTCTCATAAATAAGCAGAGCCGAATAATGCAGTCAAGGAGCTTTTGAATTCAGCTGAGTGAAAAATGACGGCTGTCCGATTAACTGCAATTTTAGTTTCCTCTCCTTTCACTTTCTCAGATCGCTTTTTGTAAAGGACGTCAGTTTCGTAGTTTTTATGAACAGTTCGAAAGTGCCTTTCCACATTTTTCTTCTTTGGAATAGCAGTGATAGATTGACAGATCAGACAAGCGCACTTCGATTCTGACATTGTCAGAAAAAAATCCTCTTCCAATTTCACATCCAGTCCGTACCCTCCCCAAACAATTTTTTTTAAATCCCTTCTTTAGTCGATATAAATTGGAAGGCTAACTAGATCACAGCCGGAGTTTTGCAGTAGCTCGCACGTTTCATCGTGCGTGCTAGATGACCAGTGTGTTACAAGAAAAGAGATCTCAGACTGGCCGCCCTGTATGTCAATCAAGTGTCAAACGCCATAGAGACGATATATGATAGACTAAGACTTGACCTGCACTACCTTGGCGATCTCAGGGACGCCGTCCAGCCCCCGTCCCTCGCACTTTTTAGTCGCGGACAATTGTATGTTGCTCTCTCCACAGTTCCATCTTTTCATTCTCTTACAGTCGTATCTTCAAACCCACCCCATTTGGACAATATCAATACATAATTATGTGGCGTATGCTACGCCGCGGGTTGGCTAGTAAATATATATTTTAGGTCCAAAGACCAATGCAAAATAGATGATGTTTGTAGACTCATTTCTCCACAAGGCTTATTTTTGTCACAGCTCCAAAATCTGGGGTTTCAATTCCATGCACATTATCCCCATGTCCTCATGTTTTTTCGCCAAGAACTACAATTTTCCTCACATATCAACAAACATTTCTGCACTGGGGTGGTCCAAACCATTAAAAAGTGTAATGTTTGTAAAATGGTTTCTTCAGAAGGCTTATTTTGTCCCTTAGAGAGACTGCATAAAGCTCTCAATAATACAGTATAAAAATGTCACTTACTCAGTCAGTCTTGTGTTTAATGTTCCTAACTCATGTGCATCAAACCAGCCCATGTGTTGATGAAGAACTGCATAAAAGAATTTTTCACGGATCCTTTGTGTCTGTCTTGAGGAGCTGAGCAGAAACGTTGCTACCTGAATTGTAGCAAGAACTAACACAGAAAATCCAATGGCGATGAAGTAATATGCAAATCTGACAAAAAGAGAAAATAATTTTAGTTGTTTTTTTCTTTAACCAGTTACATTTTCAATCATTTTTCATTGTAAAGACCTTTTTCCTTTCTTTACAGTAAATGTAACTACATGGTATTCCGTTTATGAAGATTTGTGCAAGTCAGCCTTCAGATCATCATAATAAAGAATTAGTCTCTCATTAAAATAGTGACCTTAATATCAAAACAATACATACAATATTATAATCCATTGTTTTTGCAATCAGTGAAATAAATGAACATTTAATTTTTATGGAGGACAAATACTCAGAAAACACTCCAGAAACTTAACATTACAGTAGGTCTTTTCAAACGAATTATATAGAATCTGAGCAACTTTCCAATATATTCTATTAGGGACCCATAAAATGATGAAAGAAAGAAAATAATACCTTGTCATAGCTGCTTGAATATCCACCCCAGTCACTTGAGGGCAGTCTGAGCTACTTGCATTCAGTGTGGAGTTTACTGTTTAAACAAATCAAAGTTCAAGTAAGGGAAAAAATTTTAAAATCACATTGACAATATAGATATAATGCAATTTTAAAGTAGGGAGGAATAAATGAAACAAATCAAGTGCTTGAGAAATTATACTTTTTTGGTATTGAACATCTTTTAATAAAGCACAACATACACATTACACTATATACTGCAAGAAAAATGTCCAATATTTTCATAAAGGCAGAATTCTGAAATAAGGCATGTGTTACCTCTTTGGTTATACTTTAAATCCATTGAATAACTGGTAAATGCATTACTTTAGAAGACCTATGATTGGAGTCTACTGTACAGATAAACAATGCAGACTCAAAAATATCAAGCTATAATTAAAACTTTGTAGTTTAATCTTGTGTTACATGGTTATACAGTGGTTAGTGCTGCTGCTTCACAGATCTGCCATCCTGGGTTTGAAATCTTGTGGCTCATCATTATCCATACAAAGTTAGCACATTCTCAGTATTCTACTGTGTGTATTTCTTTTTCTCTCTGAGTATTCTAGTTTTTCTCCTAAATCCATGAAAATGTTAATATTAGGTTAACTGGGGATTCTAAAGTAGTCCCATGGAGGTGTGATTATGTGCATAGGTGGGTCTTGTGATGGCTCAGGGCTGGTTTCTGCTTTGTTCCAGAGAGGTAAGGATAGACTGGACCCTTTACTACCCTGAACTGGATTAAGTCAAGTCTGTAAATGTTACATTATATACATGCTAAAGGCTATAAGTTGATAATAGTTAATTGGTTAGATAACTATTTAAATTGAAAATACATAAATTAAATAACATGTATATATACTATATAATAAATATAATATACAATTTCAAGTGTTCTGTATATTTTAAACTTACTGTATGCAGTTTTGGGTGGAATAACGGTATGTTGGTTGGGATTCTTGCCTCACAGGTAGCTCCAGAGTCCTGGGTTCACATCTCATTTTAAGTACATTACTCCCAATTTTCCACCCACATTTTAAGGACATGCATGTTCATCTAACTGGCAACACTAATTTGGACCAGTATGACTGAGAATGTTTGTATGTGTGTGAATGCTGTGCAATAGAGTGATGCCCCAACTAGGGTTTGGTCCAGCCTTGTGCATAATACTACTGGAACAGACACCAGCACCATATTATACCATAGTATTTGGCATTAGTAACAAAATCTAAATGTATTATATTGTGTTTTCTGAAAAAACCTTAAATATCAGGTTATTTTTGTTTGTTTATAAATGTAACTATAAAATAACAGAGCAACAGAATATTAGATACCAAACAAATCTGTCAAAAAGTACATAAAACACCCATTATCAAGCAAGTGATTGTAACAAATGAGAAAAAAAGGTTAAAGAAACCTGAAGAATTGACAATTTCATTAGTGCTGTAACAGATATCAAGAACCACCATTAATACTAAAACTACTCTTTAAAAATTGCATGACAAGAGAACAAGGCAAGTCCTACCTGTGATATTTACTTGTATGCCACTGCTGACAAAGCTATCAGTCATTTGTCCAAACACAATGATCATAAGCGGTAGTGCAACGCCATGTGCTGCAGAGCAGACTAAACCTATTATCATCAATATGATATCCAAAGAATCAGCATAGTGGAACTGTGTATTTAAAAACAAAACGATACATTAGAATGATAATCATAAAGATGTCAAATTGTAATTCAGAATTATTTTAAGAAGTACATGCAGATATTGGATTGATGTTTTTGACCCTATTACAAAGTATTTTTTTCTGACAAGTACCTCAGAGCTATAATAAATTATTTTATAGTAATTTAGTATCCCTTAATAAATGTTTATATTTTACGTTTATGCCCGCAGCTTTTCTGTAAAAAGTATTAAGTTGAATATGATTTAATAAACTAAATATCTTTTGTACTCTATTTATTGCAGTGTAGCTTATCATGTTAATCCAGAAAAGATCAAAATATGTACATTTATTATAATTAACCAACTACAAACCCAGAGTGTAGGGTCCAGAAAAATAGATCACACAATATAAACAGAAACATAAATCAATAATCAAAATGAAGAGTTAATAATTCATTGAATAAATGGCTTATACTAACCAGCTGGAATATTCCCACTGACTTTGCAAGTTCTTCTTTTTTATTTTTCTTCCTGGAATTAAAAAATATGTACAGAATTATACAGAACCAGCTATAAAACATTACTCAGATAAGTCTTTTGGACTATTAAGTACAAGTCTGTACAATATTTTTGTGGCATGGTGGAACTATTCAGATAAGTCTTAGAGTGTCCTCATTTGGTCACTGTGTAAAATCAGCCAATGTTCTCTGCATATTTTCTGGCACTTCAGTTTTCTTGTAACACCACTTGTTTGAGGACTCTAAGATAACCCTATATCAATGAATATACAGTACATGTATGTTGTGTGTCTTCTGCACCTTATCCAAAATTTGATCCTCTCCTATTCTTGATGCTGCTAGAATAATCCCAGTGAACCTGAAGTATATTGAGTGTTTATAAATGTAGGAACAGTATGTACAAGCATATTTAACATTTGAAGAAAAAAAAAGAAGAAGACGCATTATCTAAATTTATCACTCCATATTCACCCTAAAAGCAGCTTTAATGCATTCCCAGATAGAAAAAAATACCATATATTTTTACAAACACTTAGGTATTTATTTTTTTCTGTAGTATTTGAAACTTGATAGTCTTTCTTGTGACTTAATATCAGCTGTGAAATTATAAATGTTGTCAGTATATAAAAGAAATAAGAGAATATAAGAGAAATAACCCAGCCAGAGGGGATGCACAAACCAGTGTGTTTCTTTGTGCTGGTCCCAAGCCCGGATAAATGGGGAGGGTTACATCAGGAAGGGCATCCGGTGTAAAATTTTGCCAAATTAATATGTGGACAACAATACAAATTTCCATAGCGGATTGGTCGAGCCCCGGGTTAACGACTGCCACCAGTACTGTTAGTCAACAGGTGTGCTGGCAGAAATTGGGCTACTGTTGGCCGAAGAAGAGGAGGGGGGAGACGTGTCCGGAGGCAGGAGGAGAGGAGGAAAGTAGAGAGAGTGGAACTGAGGGTAGGAATTTTGAATGTTGGCAGTATGACTGGTAAGGGGAGAGAGTTAGCAGATATGATGGAGAGAAGGGAGGTTTATATATTGTGTGTAAAAGAGACTAAATGGATGGGGAGTAAGGCCAGGTGGATCAGAGGTGGATTCAAATTGTTCTATCATGGTGTGGATAGGAGGAGAAATGGAGTACGTGTTATTCTGAAGGATCAGTATGTCAAGAATGTTTTGGAGGTGAAAAGAGTGTCAGACAGAGTAATGATTATGAAGCTGGAAATTGGGGGTGTGGTGATGAATGTTTTTAGTACATATGTCCCACAAGTTGGGTGTGCAATGGATGAGAAAGAAGATTTTTGGAGTGAGTTGGATGAAGTGATGAACAGTGTACTCAAATGACAGAAAGTGGTGATTGGAGCAGATTTCAATGGACATGTTGATGAAGGGAACAGAGGAGATGAAGGGTAGGTATGGTGTCAAGGAGAGAAATTTAGATGGTCAGAGGATAGTGGATTTTATCAAAAGATGGACATTGCTATGGTGAGTACATATTTTAAGATGAGGCCAGAACATAGGGTGATGTACAAGAGTGGAGGAAGATGCACAGAGGTAGATTACATCCTATGCAGAAGAGTCAATCTGAAGGAGACTGAAGACTGCAAAGTGGTGGCAGGGGAAAGTGTTGTCAAACAGCACAGGATGGAGGTCTGTAGGATGACGTTGGAGATCAAGAAAAGGAAGAAAGTGAGGGCAAGAGTCAAGGATCAAATAGTGGAATTTGAAAAAGGAAGACTGCAAGGTTAAGTATAGGGAGAAGGTGAGACAGGCACTGGGTGGTAGTGAAGAATTACCAGACAGTTGGGAAACTACAGCAGATGTAGTAAGGGTGGCAGCAAGAAGGGTGCTTGGCATGACATCTGGACAGAGGAAAAGGAAACCTGGTAGTGTAATGGGAAAGTACAGGAGATTGTACAGAGGAAGAGGATGGCAAAGAAAAAGTGGGATAGTCAGAGAGATGCAGAAAGTAGACAAGAGTACAAGGAGGTAAGGCGAAAGGTGAAGAGAGAGGTGGCTAAGGCTAAAGAAAAGGCATATGATGAGTTGTATGAGAGGTTGGACACTAAGGAGAGAGAAAAAGACCTGTATCGATTGGCTAGACAGAGGGACCGAGCTGGGAATGATGTGCAGCAGGTTAGGGTAATAAAGCATAAAGATGGAAACATACTCACAAATGGAAAGAGTACTTTGAGAGGTTGATGAATGAGAAGGTTTATGGTGTAACAGAACAAGATGCAGAGGACAGAATGATATGAAATAAGATGATCTGCTGTGGCGACCCCTAATGGAAGCAGCCAAAAGAAGAAGAAGTCAGTATATGGGGAAATACTGGATATGTTACTCATAAAGGAGAAATTAACAAAAATGTATGCAAAATTTAGTGAAATGAGGTGTATTTCAAATGGTGTAGTCATTGAGATAATTAAGAAATTAACATAACAGGATGATTAAGACCATACATAAAAATGCTTTGCAGAGATGTTGCTTCAATTGACAATGGCATATAATTTAGGCGGTAGGACCTCATTGGTTAGGGCAACTCCAGACAGACGTTCAAATTCCCTGACTGTATGTCTGTGTATTGATTTGAGATGTTAGAAATAAATTGCCCCAGGACTATAGATTACTGAGATGCAAGACTAAATATAGTGTAAACCAGAAGGAGTGGGTTTCATTATTTATGAGTAGTCCTTTAAAAATTTCACATAACATCGGTGGAAGAACAAGTATAAACAATATCAAAAGAAATCTTTAGGCCCAAAAGATTCTTTTCTAAAGCGAAAAATCTTGTTGTAGTATCACAGGGTAAGGTGCATTTCTTTGGCATAGTTTAAGTTCTCTTTTTCCTTTTCAGTATCAGCGGTGATGTCACATGACACAACTTTTCCAGGGACTTTCAGTTGTAGCCGTCATTTACATAATCTTAGTGAGTTAGAGAAAGTTGGAGGCACACTCCCTTGTTCCTGTTGAACTAATGTAAAATACCCAGTGACTCACTCCCATGAAATGAAACAGGTTTGGAGTGGGCACTGTGTGCATGACAGCTGACAACCAATGAATACGCATCTGAAAGTACAATGCATAGAAGGCAGCGACAAGAAATAAAGAATGCAGGAGCTTTGGACCTCACAAACAAAACAGAAGTTCAGCTGTCTGATGTACCATCATTCAATGGAAAATAAATAAATAAATTAAAAAATCAAGATTGCTGCTTGACTTGCCACAGCTGTTAACCCTTCATACAGTACTGGCATCATCAGGCA
>NW_024379830.1:0-47512 GCF_016835505.1 Polypterus senegalus
ATTATTATATTCCTGCCTCTGCACATGAAACTGGGTGAAGCAGTTTTGCCAACTGAAAGAAGCTTTTTCAAGTACCTCATTTTGGCATTTCCTAGCCTGTCATTTGAAAAAATAAAGGCCGGTGTGTTTGATGGTCTACAGAGTCGGCAGCTCATCAAAGATGAACATTTCATCAGGACAATGTCAGAAGTCGAAAAGAATACTTGGTTATCATTCAAAGTTATTGTCAAACACTTTCTTAGAAACACACGAGCAAATAAAATTACACAAAAATTGTCCAGAAACTCTTGGAGAGCTACAAAATGCTTGGTTGCAATATGAGCATCAAGGTGCATTTCCTGCATAGCCATCTTTCTAACTTCCCGGAAAACCTTGGTGCAGTCAGTGGTGAGCAAGGTGAACGATTCCACCAAGATTTGAAAGTCATGGAAGGACGGTATCAGGGTAGATGGGATGTACATATGATGGCTGACTATTGTTGGAACATCCGGCGGGATTGTCCTAACACTGAACACTTCAGGAAAAGCTATAAGGGCAAATTTTAATCTTAACTGCTTACCAGATTTTCAAATGTTTTACTGTAAAAAAAATATCAAAGTAAAAATAAATCCTTTGTGTGAACAAAAGAAATTTAAATGAACAGTACATTCAAGTTATTATTTCATTATTTTTTCATTGTATGTAAAATGTGTATGTTTTTTGACAAAAATGGAAGGTAAACCTTTATTATAAAAACTGAATTCATCACCCAAAAATTAGTAAAAAAACAAGTGTAAGATCTAACTCAACAAAAAAAGCGTTCCCCAATGTTAAATATCGAGGGCTGGATTAAAATTTATTATTTCTCTTTGGGAGAGAACTGTTTTGAATATGAAAAGGTGTATATATTGATTTTATAGATAATGATAATTTTTGTATATATTTAAAGTACTATGTTTGTATACATTTTATTTTATTAAAAATATTGCATATATTTATCATTCCAAAAGAAAGAAAAAACCTTTTGTACATAGTTTTATAAAAAGAATATTAAACAAAAGCTTTTTCTTGATAAAGAACATATTTGTTTCATTTATTGATTTCTATAATTGCTTACTGATTTATTTAGTTTCTTGAGGGGTAGTAAACAAAAAATGCAGGTAGAGATTAAATAAATAATTAATGAAAAGAACAATAAAAACGTTTTATACTTCCAGGGCACTAAAATAAAATAAACTATAACAAACCTCACTAATTACAAATTTCATTTATTAATAAAATGAACCCGAACATACCCTCGGAGATGAGAGTGAGGTGGGAGAGGAGACCTGTGGAGGATGGAGAAGAGACAGACAAATATCCCAACAGAGGAGCGCAATACTCGTATGAGGAGAAAGGGGATGAGGGTGAGTACACACAGAAGCACGACACTCACTGCCCACAGCAGGACTACTATACGAGCAGGGAATTTGAAATAATGGCAAAGGATAAACTGGAGAGATGGGACAATTGAGGAGCAGACTGAGACAATTACCATTATGATCATAAAGACGGTAAAGACAGGATAACCTATAGAGATGAGTATTGGAGGCAGGACAACAGGAGGAATACCAATAATTATTGGGGAGAGCCATCCCATCAGATACCCTGAAGGGGAGGCCAGCAGCCCAGAGCAGAGTGGGCATGGACTAGGAGGTCTAGGAGTGAAAATGGGGTGGAAGATATAAATCTGTATTTACTTGGGAGGAGCCCCCACGATTTAGGAGCTACTATGGTATTACAGAAGATTACACTAATAGTGACAAACATGAACATTAGAATTTGCTTTGCAGAGGAAGGTCTGGTCCGAGCAATGTATCCAAGATGTAAAATCTCTGGATTTCGACAAAATAACATTAGGACAGAAAGAGAATTTGACATCAATATGACCTTCTCCAAAAAAGCTAAGATTCTGTTTAGATGGGCTCAGCTCAAGAGACGCCTTAAAATTACCAGCGAAGCCCCTAAAGCCATTTGGTAATAAACAGAGCTGCTTATGACATTTGTGAGGCCGGCTTATGCAGATGCTAAGGTGAAAGAGCTAGTAGAGGCCAATGGCAGAAACTTGCAGGCAACAACATTACAGGTTTTACTCGAGCACTACACAGAGCAACTAGAGGAGGTGGAGGCAGAGGTCAAAGGACACTTAAAAGAAGACACCAAATGGCAGGACTGCTGGCAAACTGCTGTGATTTGGCTTAAAATGAGGTTTCCAGCTTCTGAGTCTGATCTGTGGATCTCAAAGTTAATCAAAGACCTTAAAGATCTCAGAATTATTTTTACAAAGGAGGGACAGTAGAGGCAATTGGTGATGCAAACTAAGACATTCCCAGAAAGGAATTGAAAATAAGCTGAGCATAAAGGATCAAGAGGTTCTGTTATGGAACATCTAAGGTTCTAATTGACAAGTTAATGAAAATATTATAAAAGAGACTACTGTAGAAACTATAAATCCTAACCAGGTGACTACTGAAGGAAGCCAAAAGGCACCTACGTCACAGAGGACCTTGACTCAGAAAAAGCTACCCTTAGCTAAAGTCGACACCGCATCCCAAAGACCAACAGAAATGGACTCTCTTGACAGTGACTTTTGGGTGCCCAGAAGAGATTCAGGGAAACAACTAAAAAATGGAGGATAGAAATCAAAAATATTCTGAACCGGAATTACAGAAAGTAACTGAGCTACAGGGTTTGCCTCAGAGAACTGAGACTACTAAAATATTAAAGAAAAGCCAGGAAAAACAGACAGAGAAACCACAGGAACAAAAGATCTATAAGTCAGTAAATGAGCTGGAAGGATTAGACTTGACCTTTGATTCCTTTAGCGACAAACAGCAGCCGGTCACTGAGAATTTAAAAACACAGAAGCAAAGGGGGTCACAAATACTACGGTCCTAGAAAGCGTAGAGACTAAAGGAGCAGAATCTAAATTTAATCTCACATGAATACAGAAACAGACAGTGACACCCAGAGGATGATAGCAAAACTACAGGAGGCAGAGGTTGAGGACCAGGATTTACTGTATCCCTTGAAATTGACATCACTCCACCCAACAAGAAGGGATTGGCCACATCTACTGAAGTGGAGCCACAGAACTCGCTTATTGATTTTGAAAATAATCTTCTATCCGTGGCAAATCAAGAGGAGTTACTCTCCACTTCTGTATCCCCCCCAGGACACTACAAAGATTTGAAAACTAGTGACTTTTTATCCCAAAAACCCAAAGAATCTGGAATGGAAGTTAGAAATCAGAAGACCAAATGTTATCATAGGTGATTCCAACTTGAGTTTGGTCAGTGGACATCACTTCCAAACACTCCAGATTGACTGTTACCCAGGGGCTAAAATAGCCAACTTCATCTCTATGTTCAAGAAGGTAAAACCCCCCAATAACAAAGTCAGGAACCTCACCATCTTTGTGGGAATTAATAATAAAGACATACTGCATGAGGAGACCATAGTAAAACAGTTACAAACTATGTTAAAGTTAGCATCTTTGGCATTTCCAAGAGCCGTGGTCCTGATGCAGGGGCTTAATCATTCCTTGGCTTTCACCACCAGGCAAAAAGAGATTCTAGCGGCTTTAAATAAGTTTATAGTAAACCAAACAAATCATATCGCTAGGCTACCTGATAGCAGTTTTGAGGTCCAAAAGGACCACATTCACTGGACCAGAGCAACGGCCCAAAAAATATTCAATAATTGGGCAGTGTCTTTAAACTTTCAATTAAAAGGGCAGAAGCTGCCAGCTCACGACACGAAATTCAAAACAAGATCTTGAACTTAACAAAAGACTGTACCCTCACACAAGACCAGGGGTGTATTTTTCATAAGTGAATCACTCGTTTAGCCGGATGTAATTGTTGGCGATTTGGCCTGATCCTGGATCTGTCGGTTTTTCGAAACTCTTGCTGGATGTGTTGTCATAGCAGCTCGGAGCAGGTTTGTCATATGTACACAAGGATTAGCTGACACACTTCATCAGTGTCTGTGAATGGAATTCATTCAGTCATGGCTTTGCCGTTCATGAATGAGCGACCAATTGATATCGGTGCACAAATTATAAGAAGAGAATTTCATATAGAGAGGGTTTTGTGCAATTGGCAAGATCCTTTATTGCTCCCGTAGGAAATTCTTTGCGAAAGATACCGCTTCAGCTTGGGGGGATATTGTACCTCAAAGATTTATTAGCACCTTATATTCGAAGTCAAACTAGGCGAAGTCGGGCTCTCACAACCACACAGACAGTTGAGGTTTTTTTGCAAGTGGCACTTTTTTATATACCGTAGGAGATGTGGAAAATCTATCTAAAAGTGCAATTTGCCAGGCAATTCGTAAAGACTGTTTGAATATTTCCTTCAGGTTTTCATAGTGTTTCCTGGACACCTGTGTGTGCAGACAATAAAAGAGGCGTTTCATGCCATTGCAGGCAGGTAATACACAGGCAAAAACACCCAGAGTTCCATTAAGAATCTCACAATCAGCCACACATTCTCATTACCCGGGAATTCCAAATGTGGTTGGGGCACATGGGACTGATCAGAGTGGAGTCTGATCAAACATTATTTGGAAAATGTACCTCTCCTCCTGATGAATAATCAGACACAGTGTCTTCATTAAATATTTGACCTTCGTCAGTATCTCGTTGGTCAGACACAAGTTCTAGGGATATGACATTCCCTGCAACTGACCCAACAAAATAAAAAGAGGGCTATATGGAACATACCTGTGGCACACACTGAGGACAAATATATACAATGACCATCCTTTACCTGAAATGAAGTGACCACTGCATCCTGCCACTGGTTCTGAGGAGGACCTTCCCCCTGGAATGCCCTCAGAAACTGGGCGATGGGCAATTTGCTGAAAAGCCAACTCTTCTGCAGGGGTTAGGTCTGGCCTGCGTGGACCGCCACCTGCTTTTTGCTTGTCTGCCTTCTTATTAGCTTTAAAATGAATGTTTTTTATATATGATTCTTTATGTCAACAATTCTTTAAATAGTTATATACCAATATTTACCAGTTGAAGTATATTCTTGTACTTCACTCTAACCTGTTCCCAAGTTCTCCATGTGCTCATGTTTGATCTGGAATTATGACATATTAAATAATAATCTGACACATAGGAAATGAAACGCTGCATTCAGTAAGTACTATGCACACTACTTAGCGTTTAATTTGTCGGCCACTTTTTGCCAGCCGTCTTTTCTGGTTTGGGCTGCTTTTACAGTGTTACCCCTTGTGCATATTAAATCTTGATATCCTTCGAGTAAAAGGTCCTGCTCCGCTTGTGTGAAAAAAAAAAAATGTGCCCGTTCTTTCATCATTTTGTTGCAGCCTATTAAAGCCTTGCTGATCATGTTTTCTAGACTCAATATATTTGGGCTTTTCAATCAGTGCGGGCGTACGCATTCACCTTGGATGATTAGATCCAGCTCGACTAATCTACTACACGGCAGCGTTTGAAAAACTGACTTATCCTGGATGAGCTTCACTGGCATTAACTCCTCCAAAATTAGGCATCTGATCTCAGCTGATTTAAGCGACGTACGGAAAACACACCCCAGGAGGCAATGCCGTCTCAAAAAACAAGGCCCGCGCATGCCTGTGGTGACGTCACAATCGAGGTGCTACAGCAGCAACAGACGCATATAGAGAACCTGTCGCGTTGTACGCGTGTAAATAAATTATTCCCGTGTAAAATGAATGAATGCAATGCGTGAAATAACAAAGGCAAGTCAGTTGCGTTGTGCATTTTATTTATTTTTATATAAAACGTCACACATAAAGTTTAAATCACATATTTGACATACTTAACAGCGACTATTATATAAATATCAGCAACTCAACATTAATGCAATTAATGCCTTAAACATGAGATTAACCGAAGAGTAACACTGAATACTGTATTGAATAAAACAATGCAATACTGAATGTTCATATATGAAAATGACTATGATAAAGTAAGAAAAAAAAAAACTAGAAAATCACATCGACGAGTGGTTGGCACCATAAGAAAAATGAATATTTACATGCATCTCAGGAAATCACATATTCTTGGATTAAACAGAAGTAACGTGAAAAATAATGCAGATTTACCCGTTAATAATCACAAGAAAAGCTACATTTAACACTTTGTAAATGCAGTTAAATCTAAAAAATAACAAGCAACACCAGATAAAATACAAACAGCCATTATTTTGGAATGACTAATGATAAACGATAATTTTTTTCATACCATCATAAAATAAGCAAAATTAACAAATGTGCTGATATTAATCTGTACGAAAGCAGAACGTTATATCAAAAGAACTGGCATTTTAGTTTTTTTCTTTTTTGTCAATGTGGCCAGTTTTCATTTGGGGTTAGCTTTTTCCTTAAAAGTACCACGTTTATCTGCAGCGCGCTTGCAATAATTATTTAAACAGATGTTGGCCACTGTAGACATGGACGACTTCAGTAAGTCACAGATACTCTTCCCACAAACACAATTACCAACTTGCAGTCCACATCTGTTCAGGCGCTCGTTAAACGGTAAGATTAATGCAGATTTTTGATTTTTTAACAATAAAACATTTGACTCATATTCAGCATTAGTAACAATTGAGTGGAAAATCAAAAACATTGGTGTAACACACTCAACCAACAAATCTGAGGGCCATTTCAGACCACCCCTGTCTGAGTCAAGCAGGTAATTATATTCCTGTGAAAATTCTAAATGCGATGACTTCTTGTGGTGTTATGGGTCCACAGCTCATTGAGAAAAGGCCATTTTAAATAATCACCGCACCCGAGGCGGCTTCGTGAGGGGGGGCGATGGTGCGTGAGTGTGGTGAGCGCGCGATCGAGCGCTTGTGGACAGCTGCGTGGAAGCTGGGTGTTAGGCCGACACCCAGGCGTTTGTGTTGATGTCGCTCCCGCTGAGCGATCAGGTAGCGGGAGTGACCAGGGAAGGCGACTGGCCGCAGAGAGGCCATTGAAAGGCAGCGGAAGTCGGGAGACTTGGTGGTGGGAATCCCCAACGTGAGCGACCTGGCCGTTGTGGGAAACCAAGTTCTCCGGGACTGGGATGAGTGCCATACCGGAGCCAGGGATCGGGAGGTCTCCAGTCTCGAATGTATGATGTAGGAGGGCAGCTGCAGAGAGCGTCTTGCCTGCTGCGAAGCCCAAACAGGATAAGCAGGTGAGACGCTAACAGAGACGCTACCAGAAAAGCACCGGATTTGTTAGTGTTTTAAGACTGCTTCCATAAGAAGATTTTAACCTCTGGTTTTAAAGGATTGTCTTTTCTTATTGAAGTTTTAACCTCCACATGTTCTTTTAATGGATTATTTATTTATTGAAGAACTGCACTATTTATTTGAACACTTGTTTTGTTGGTTTTTAAATAAAAGCACTTTTGCACTTTCTACCTTCCCCTTGCTCAGTAATTTGCCTCCATTGACTAGCTCACTCGGTTACATTATCGACGGTGTTGGGTTCAAGTGCTTCAAACATCAAAGGGAGCGTGGAGCCAGAACCCACATCGTCACACTTCTCCATGACTAGCTCATTTCTGCACACGTCACACTGAACTGCGCCTGTAACCATTTTAAACCCCACATAACCAGCAACAAATAGAAGTGATTTTGACTGGGCCTCAGTTAACACTAAATCATCACATTTAGAGATAACAGTAACCAAATCTGAATTAAGAACCTCAACATTGTCATCATTTGAATTATCAGTTGTTTCAGTACATTGGGAAATGAAGTCTAATAATGACACTTGACCTTTAGAAACAGACACAACATGTAATAAACTAATCAGCTTCAATTTTTTTTCAGACTCCTGAATCTCTTGTACGGAGATGTGATAGTTTGTACCAGTGAATTGACGAGATCTACCAAAGCGAGCTTCCAAACAGCCAGTTTGGGATTTTCCCGTCAAAACATAGTTCAAGTTCAAATTTTCAAGCAAATATGGAATTAAGTCCATCAATGTTAATACGGTGTGTTTCAGTGCTTTCACCATTGTTTCATTAGTCAGTCGTCCCTCTCGTGGTTTGCAACTCAATTTCCATTCATCTGTACACATCAGTTAGAAATGAAACACGATCATCATTAACGTTACACATTGGCATGCCATCCACATCTCTTTTGTTAAAACCTTTATCACATGATTTAACATTTTCCACAACTTCAGAATGATTTTTATGAAGAATTCATTTCCTGTTACATCTTTACCAGTGTGTTCACCAAAATGATGTAAAGCAACAGAAACAACCTTTTCATCAAAGACCTTTAGAGCTAATTTCACATTCTGGCGCTCCAGATTTGATGGATAAAGTGCTTTATAAGTGAGAGATGGTGCCATCTTAATAATACTATCTCTCTCACTGTCATGCAGCTGGCGCACATGAGAAAATGAAGCTCTGCAAACAGTACCATTTGTGATGTCTGGAAAAGTAAATGTGGGCTCAGTACTGTATCACTTTGCCCTAACCAGTTATTTCTAATGCATTTCAGCAAGTGAACACTGTCAAACATCAAAAATAATCTTCTGTCACTGCAGCATGGGTGATCAGTCCATGGTTTCAAATCACCACCACACAGAGCAGCAAACATATTACAATTTATGTGATTGTTATCAGAAATCAAACATAAAACAAAATGACCAACACTTTCAAGCATATTTACAACTTAATCAGTGCATTCCTTAAGGTATGAGGCAGCCACATCATTGTTTGAAGACAATAAAGACCATATCATGAAAGTCTGGACAGTTGTAGCTTCATCTTGTGGAACATTACTAGCCATTCCAACTAAACTGCCACCTTTGTAATTTACTTTAGGGCTAACATGAATTTCATCAAGCATAACAATCACATGCCGCTCATGTGCCTGCATTAGTTTAGCCTTATCTTTCAGATATTCAATGTGACTATTATCACCTTTGACAGAAAATACAGATGACAATTTACGGAGATATGATGTGTGTGGCAAAATTAAACATCGATCTCTCATCAAACTGTATGCAGCTCAAGACACACATAATAAACGAAAAGCCATTACAAGCATATCTGCACTATATCGACGTTGTGTAGCAAACAACAAAGAAAACTGATCAGGCAAAAAACGTAAGCGAGAGTATATATCACAGCCATATTCATCATCATCAATCAGCCTGCTACACAAGTTGTCTAATTCTCTTGCAACACAAGCAACTGTGTCAGTAGCTGTCATGTTACCATCATCATTTTCCACCAAACCACACAAATGACTTAATAATGTTGACAACTGTGACCAGCATGTTAACATGCAGTCAGAACCCAAAACCAATTCTAAACTATGCATATTAATCTTCAGCTCACCTTTATATACATGAACATGAAGTGTTCCAATTAATTATGACAGAAACTGTAATCCGTGAAATATTAAAGAGTTTAACACAATATATGAAAATGCAGCCATCCTTCTGAATTGTAATGCAGCCATTGCAGTCCTTAATAAATCCATCAAGTTTATCACATAGCACATCAAAGCTCGCAATAATGTCATCAGACAGCCAATCTTGAATAGCCTGTTCATGTCTCATATCAACTTCATTGTGTCGACAGTCTGGAGCTTTTTGCTTTTTTGGAGGTTCTGATGACAGGTATGCCGGTGTATTGGGGAACATTGTAGGAATTGCATCTGCAGTCAGCTTGGGAATTTTCTGGTCAACACGTAGAATTGATCCATCTGGTCGATTCATGGTATCCACTTGAAGTGTTTCTCACAAACACCCGGCCTTTCACTGACATCCAAATTTGCTTGTGCTATCATGCACTTCCATTTTCTCTGCATTTTTGGATCATCTGGAAATCAAAACACACTAACTTTCTCATAGGGATGATCCTTTGTTGCTTGATAGTTGCCTCGACAACCAGGGACACCGCAGGTTGATGGCATCTTGTGACCTATATAAAAAATAAACTAGTTAAATTCACATATTTGCAACACTAAATAACACAATGCCTGCAGTTTACTGTTCATATACATTTTTACACAACTGTAGCTAAACATTCCTTTTTTAAGCCTTCTCTCGACATTACATGCCCTAACCTCCATTTGCAGCATTATCGATGTTACCCGGCACACGTTGCAGTTGTTCACCATTAAAAGAAACAAAACACATCAAAATATTACCTTGCACTGCACCGCAGACATCTGAACTTATAACCTTTACAACTACAATAACTTTATATCAAAAACTAAAGTGCCATTAACTTTTTTTACAACTTCAACGACGGTCTTAGACGGAAAGTTCAGCTGGCACTGTTTGGAAACGTAGCACCTCGATTGTGACGTCACCGGACCAATAAGTAACGCATGAGCGGGCCTTGTTTTTTGAGACGCTATTGCAGGAGGCCTCACTCAGCAAAGGCCTGACATTCATCCCTATCCCCAGAGATCATAGAGACGCATTGGAAGTCACACTAGCGGAGACTGAAGAATTCTTCCACAGAATAAAATTGATTTACTATTACAAAGAGGACAATATCAGAAAAATGGCCTGCGCCACCACCACCTACCCAAAGCATCCTGATGAACCAACATTGATGGACTGAAAGCCAGAAGTCTACGTGACCATCATCATCAGGTCCTTCCATGAAAACCCTAAATACAAAGAGGACTGTTTGACTTATGTTAGGTAGATTACCCAGAGGGGACTGGTCAGGTGGTCTCGTGGTCTGGAATCCCTACAGATTTTATTTTTTTTTTCTCCAGCCTTTGGAGTTTTTTTTTTTTTTCTGTCCACCCTGGCCATTGGACCTTACTTATTCTATGTTAATTAATGTTGACTTGTGTTTATTTTTTATTGTGTCTTCTATTTTTCTATTCATTTTGTAAAGCACTTTGAGCTACATTTTTTTTGTATGAATATGTGCTATATAAATAAATGTTGATTGATTGATTGATTGATTGATTGATTGATTGATTGATTGATTGAGAAAAGACTTTTCATTTGTTTTAAGGAGGGGGTGGACACCTTTGGAAAGTAACATTAACAAGATAAAATCAATCCCTAGAGAGGCATTTATAAACCAAGACAACATCCAGGAGGGGGAGTGAAAGGCACTGAAAGAAATCTCTGAGCTTAAGGACATTGTCATAAAGCCAGCCGATAGATAAAGGCAGTGCAATTGTCCTGATGGATATAGAAGACTATAAAGAAGAGGCCTACAGGCAATTGAATGACACAGAATACTATAACAAGTTAAAAGACCCCATGTACCTGGATACATATAACTTGATCAGTCAAATGTATAATGATGGAAATCATCTTTCAAAAACAGGCAACCTTCTTAAAAGACCCTCCCATACCCAGACCCAGATGATGTTACACTGTGCCTAAGATACCTAAAGACCCTAAGAGGAGGACCAAAGCAGAGGACATTCCCCCAGGTATACTCATTCTTTCATTCCTCCATTTTGGTTTTTTATTATTCACATATTCAAACTCTTAGCCCAGTTACTCTGCTCCAATCCGAGAAGCACTGGCAGGAATCAACCTCCATAGGGTATGCCATTCTGAAGCACAGAACACTCACATATTTTACCACATTGGGCGTTTGAGCTGCTAACTACGCCATCGTTGTCTGCAACACTTCAGTGTCGACACATTGAAACGGTAGATGGGGAAAGCCAAAAACGAAGGGGTGTTTCGTTAAAGAAATAATCAAACTTTCTTTGATATCTGAAGTTCCTCTTGAAGTTGTCATTTCCCTAAAGCCACGCTCGCTCATCTGTAGTTAGTTCAATGGTGGGTGTGAATGGTGAAACGTGGACGTAGTGCATGACATAGTGTGTCAATGATTATCCAATCACATTAGATTAAAAAACACTTCAAACAATACGTATGAATTCACTCCCAATAAAAGTGGACTTGTCTGAGGTACAAAGAGCTGCGTTTTTGGAAAAACCAGCAAGCAACCAATTAAAGGACAGCTCAGGTCACCTGCCTGCCAAAAGATGAAGGACTTCATAGACTCTCATTTGGCCGGCGCCCTTCACTCAGGAAACCTTCACACGGACATGAAACAAATGTAAGTCAGAACCACTTTAATGGATGTTGACGTGCGCTGACACCGGGCACATTGTGTAAGTAAACACATTTATTTTGTGATTATTTTGCAATTCCTTAATTAAGTGAAGTAGAACTTTTAAAATGTTTGGAGGGAGGCCAGCGCCCCAACACCCCACATTCCAAGCTGCCATTGTTTGGCAGATTTCAAGCTGAACACCTTTGCAATTTTACATAGTAAGTGTTTGGCTTTTTAATCTTTGAGAGAATTTGTTTGATGAAGTTTCACTGTGTGGGCCTGTTAGTACTTTTCTTTAAACAATAACTAGGGAGTTCTTGAGGATAAAAAGAATATGCCAAATATGGCATGGAGAGAATTGATCATCCCAAACAAGAAGACGGATTCAACTGTGGAGTTTTGCTCTTGCTGGTATGGTAAACATCTGTGTGCCAGTGTTTTAGGCACAGAAAATGAATGACAATGACTGCTGCGTAACTGAAATGTTACTGCCTAGGATTACCCGAGTAAAGGTAACCTGAGTGGAGCTCCCGCATCGAGAGAAACCTGTGAAGCAGCAGGACAGCAGATGTACTCTGACCTGCTTGTGATTACAGGTGAGTGGCATCACACAGGGCATGAGAGCTGTGCCATCACAAATGTACTCTTAACTCAAAATGCATGCATATTTCATCACAATGACAACAGCATGGCGGCTGAAATGGTAAGGAGTACCTTTAGTTTATGTGATTAAAAATGGGATCTGCACGTCAGTTTGTGCCTCTGCCCATTTCAACCTGAATTTTAAATTGTATATGTTTACATTTTCTCTCCAAACAATTTCTCAATTTAGGTTATATATTATATATACAGGTAGTCCCCAGGTTACAGACATCTGACCTACGACATACAAATGAGGCCACAGCTGAGACGCATGTGCTTCAGTAACTGCCTCTCCGTCATCTTCTGCCTGGGGACGCTGCAAGCAGTGGCTATATGGTGGCTGGAGGGGGGCGATTTTGCTGCTCGTGCAGTGTAGTGTCCCTCAGACGGTTCCCGACAGCAAGCGGTTTCGCTGCCCACCCACCACACACGGCTGCCCATTCATTCTCGGTGGGCAGCTGGTAATGGTGCAAGTGGTTACCCGGCTGTGGCTGAACGGAGGCCATTGAGGGTGAACAGGGCAGCGGTGGGGAAGCATTGTAGTGTGCCTCAGATGGCTGTGTGTTAAATGGGGGCGGTGGTGCAGCAGACACTGCAGGCAGCATACTGTAGTGGAGGTGACTGTGAGGTGGGCTGGTGAACCGCGCCTCGCTGCCTTCATTCATTCTCAATAGCAAGCCTGCTTGTACTGTTACGGACATAGCAGGAAGTTGTCTTTCGTCAGTACAGGGTGGTCCGGATCTAATTATGCAGATCCAGATCGTCTGGATGACTTTGAATGCAGGGACGATTCCAGTTCGGTGCAAAGACGATTCTTTGTGTCGTCAGTTCGCACACATCTTGATGGTCCTGGATTTTTCGGGTGATTTTCTATGTAATAAACTGAATAAGTTGTAGCATAATGAAAATTGCATAATTAGATCTGGACCACCTTATACATCAGACGTGTTGACAACGGGTGCCTTTCTGCTGTGAAACCGTGGGCAGTGCTGTGCAGAAGAGCTCATCTTAACCTTTTGTCTTCACCCTTCAAGAATGTCTCTGAAACACAAATCTGATGCAAGTGCTGGTGATACAGTAAAGAAGAGAAAAACCATCACCATTAAAAATAAAGCAGAAATAATAAAAAGGTCAGAGAGAGGTGAAACTCCATCATTCATTGGCAGAGCACTTGGTTACAGTCGGTCAACAATAGCATTTATTAAAATAATGGACCTGTTCCAACTTACATACAAATTCAACTGAAGTACAAACCTACAGTCCCTATCTCATACGTAACCAGGGGACTGTCTGTATTACTCTTGATCCTGGTCTTTTTGTTTAGGTGACTCATTAACCCAACTTGAACCCATGTTTGCACCACATGCAGAATATGAAAAGCAAAAACTTAGCTGAGCCACTGGACGGCACGAACAGCGCTTGTGACAGCATCCACTGTGATGGCGACTTTCAATTGTAGTGAACTTGTACTTTCTGAACTCCACAAAATGTCAACAAGTTTTAAAAATTGAAATATTTCAGTACTTGATGGGAAAACAACTTCTGTTAATTTAAGGATTTCATCTTCTTTTGGCAGAGCAGAGGGCTAAGCCTTTATTTCCAGTCTACTTAGTTTGAGATGAGTCAGAACAAAGACATCATTTGAGAACAAATGACGAGGCTCACTTTCAGTTTATCTTTTTAACTAACTAGGGGGCTTCGCTCGCCAACCCCTGTGTTTGGTTAATCGGATATACAATTTTCATTTTTTTTTTCTTTGGAATTGTTTCAATTTCATTATTTGCACTTTTACTAACAATACTTTTTGGAGACACATTGTGACAATGCAATGTATAACTGCCTGTGAGTGAATATTATTTCTGTTTCTCTAATAAATAATCCGACTTTTTCTAATGTTTGCCCCTGTGATTTATTGATTGTCATAGCAACAGCTATTCTCACAGTAAACTGTAAACAATTTAATACGAATGGCAAATCACGATCTCCTTTGGTGTGTAATGTTATTCACAGAATATATGCATTACCTTTCTTTTTGCCTATTCAAATTTGCATCGCTTCTCCGTGATCACAAATATACACCTGATCGAACTGTGTATTCTTTGAAATTCAGCTTGTCGTTGTTTTAACTGTTGCGGGACCACAGATTCTCATAGTATTTGGTCTATTATTGTGTAAATCCACGTTTTGTGCATAAGATTGATGCGAATGTGAAAAGACTACTCTTTGCCTTTTATTCCTGACCCTGATTTGCGCTGCTCTTTTTTTCAATTAAACCTGGTTCTGATGATTAATCACTTTTTGTTTTGCGGTAATGCGATCTTTTCTATCTTTTTTTCTTGATACTGTAGCGACTGACATGATAAAGTGTCACAAAAGCTTTACTTGAACAATCGCTGACTTCGTAACCCCAAACACAACTTTCTAGCATCCTCTCCAACCCCGTTACCGCATCAATCAATACCCCTCTATCATATGGAGGAATATTTCGGACAAAATGAAATAAATAAATAAATGCGTAAATAAATAAAAGTACTGTGAAATTTTAGCATAAATAAATAAATGTGTCATGAAATGAGAGCCTTAATAAATAAATATATCATGAAATGAGAGCATAAATAAATAAATGTGTCACAAAATATGTTTTTCGTTGCTTATTTATTTATTTCATTTTGTCCGTAACATTCCTGCAAACCGTCATGAAATACGGCTTGAAATAAAACTGTCACTTTCACTCGTCAAAGTTGAGAGGGTGGGCTCTAACACGCCCTCTAGTTACTGATTGGTGAATCGATAGCACAAGAATTAATTAGAAAAATGCTTACTACTGCCGATGAAATGGATTCTGCCGAAGATATTACGTATTTCAGAGAGAGAATTGAAGATTTATCGGAAGAAATTACAATGTTGGCGGCCCTTTTAGGCTCCGATAAAGATGAAACTATTTTTGAAATTATCGAAGAACAGGTGGAACGGACTCGACTACACTCCAGTTCAGGTGACGCAGTTCCCTGCTCTGGACGTCCATCCTTTGACATTCCAGCTGAGTCAATAGAACACCTTCTGTTATGCGGTTTAAAAGTACAACAGATTGCAGATCTATATGGTGTATCGGAGAAGACGATCACAAGGCGAATGAGCCAGTTTGATATACGGTAAGCTGCAACGGCTCTATTAGTTTAGTTACTTTGACATGGAATGCCCAAAGCAGCTCCAACTAATTTTTTGAACTGAACAATTTTTACCACTGATCAGAGCTGTACAGTTGTTTGAAAAAGTAGCTGCGAATATGCAACTGACTTTATACTCATAAAACAAGGGTCAAATACTCAGTTCTAAAAGGGCCGCCAACATTGTAATTTCTTCCGATAAATCTTCAATTCTCTCTCTGAAATACGTAATATCTTCGGCAGAATCCATTTCATCGGCAGTAGTAAGCATTTTTCTAATTAATTCTTGTGCTATCGATTCACCAATCAGTAACTAGAGGGCGTGTTAGAGCCCACCCTCTCAACTTTGACGAGTGAAAGTGACAGTTTTATTTCAAGCCGTATTTCATGACGGTTTGCAAGAATGTTACGGACAAAATAAAATAAATAAATAAGCAACGAAAAACATATTTCGTGACACATTTATTTATACTCACATTTCACAGTACTTTTATTTATTTACGCATTTATTTATTTATTTATTTCATTTTGTCCGAAATATTCCTCCATACGAGACGGTCCTGGGACAGTTTCTTGGCTCCAAGTCTCATGTTTACGGTCCCCGCAAGACACTCCATGGCAAGTCTCTTTTGTCTCGCGGGTCTTTTAAATGTCTTTCGAAAACTTCAGAGAAAATCACGTATCGTCGCCTTGCTTTTGCATTCCAGGATTTCTGTTTATAATATAGAGATATCATTAAGGCTGTTGAACCCCAAATGACAGTCGATTAAATGTGACCTCAAGAAAACATGAGGTCTAATAATAATACTGCAGTGGTGCCGGGCAAGTTATATCAGAGCCACGGCTGAGTCACCAGAAGACTGAGCTGGCATTACGTCATTCAGAGCACCAAGCAAAATGCGAGCAATCGATTTAACGTGGACAGCGATGCAACTCAAACGGACATGAATAACGGGAGCAATAATAATGGCAGAATGTAAAAGGGAGATATTTATGACAAGAGCCAGGGCTCCACGAGCGAGGCGCCTTATTTTGTTTCAAAACTCTTGTTTGTCGTTGAGTACATTCCACCTGTCCACCGTTAGTTTTATACTTTTTTGACATCAGACACTGGAAACCGCTGACGAACTCTTCTGTTCATTGCTGTAGCAGCAAAACAGAAAAGTAATAAAAGTTGAACAGGCGTCACTGAACTTGTAATGAGTTTATCTGATGTTAATGTGCAAATGGCCAGGAGAGGCTAGAGAGGCGAGGGTCGAATGCTGTGATGCTTCCACCCGATTTCCGACACAATTGCTTCAAACATTTCGGTGCTTCATGAGGCATCATTTCTCCAGTCAGTACACAGACAGAAAGAAAGAAAGGCACTACAGTATATGACATACAGATATGTACAGTGCACTCCATAATGGTTGTGACAAAGAAACATTTTCCCTAAATAGAATAGAAAGTTACCCTTTATTTCAAATCTAATTGTTTATTTTTTTGTACTTTCAAATTTTAAGTCCAAATTATTGAAGTCAACTAGAAAGGCTGCTTAGAAACTTAGAAGGCATCGGCCGGTTAGGGTATTTTAGCTTTGGACCAAACAACTTTAAAAAGTCCTCCACTCACAACTCACACTATGTCGATTCATGTGCACTCTCCAAACCACTTATTATTTCACACTCTTAGTTGACTCTCTTTATATCTTCTTTGTGTTTTGCTTATTCCCTTTGTGTCGATTATCTTTATTTTTACCAAATTCTATGTATATTAGCAGAGAGCTCACTTTTTGCTACCTATCCCTACGGTGTCTTGATGTAGACTGACCTCCTTCCAGTCTGGAGCCCAATATATTATGTATGTTGTATCTTTCTGACTTCGATTAAAAGTAAATTACTTTCTCCCTTGAGTAAAACTGATTTAATGCTTTATCCATTATTTAATGTTTTGTTTTTCAATGTTTGATTTTTATTGGTGTTAGGGTTTGGAAGTACCAGCTTTTAAAGGCAATTTGTTCCCCAATCAAACTTCGTCAGGCAAATGCGCTAAACTTTCCTACACTTTTCTCCCCCCTTTTCTTATAAATCTTGTTTTTTTCTACATTATTGTAGTCTCAGAGTGCTGCGTTTGCTTCCTCTCAGTGTGGTGTCCTAATGCAGACTAATGTCTGGCGCGTCTCTCCTCTCCGTATGCCTCTATGCTGTTCTCATACAGACTCGTGTGTTCTTCTCTGTGTTATATTTAGGATTCTGTTGTTCTTTGACTTAAAGTGTTATAAAATGTAGAATTTTATATTATTTTAAACCCAAAAAAATATTAAAATAAACTACTTTCTTCTTTTGCAGTTTTACTTTTTTAGCATTAGGGTTATTACAGTTTTATTATATGTGATTCTATATAATTTAAATTTAGTTTAGGTTGTAACTATTTTTAACATCAGGATTTGATAGTTTTTACTTTGGTTTGAATATTTTTAACAATAGTGTTTTAATAAAAAAATTCAAATTTTTAATATCAGGGTTAATTTTTTTAACATTACAGTTTTTTTTATCGCTAAGGTTTTCTATTTTTAATGATAGAGTTACAGTGCTTAACTTTAGGTTTTCCATGAATTCATTTTTAAATTTAGAGTTTTCTATGGAAGGGGGTTATATTTAATAAATTCAATACAAGTATAAATTTGAGGTTTTAATAATTTTTTTAGGCTTAGAAATAACTTATTTTTAAAATCAGGGAGGGATTGTTTTAATTATGAGAGTTATTGATTTTTAACATTAGGGTTTCAATCCTTAGGTTTAGGCCTTCCGTTAATTAATTTAATTTTTTAAGTTTAGAGCTTTATTTCAGATGGGCTTACACTTAGTAAATTTTAGACTAACAATACTATAGATTCAGAGGCTATGATTCTTTTAACAACCCTCTATCTTTTTTTTTCTTTTGATTGTCTTTCTTTTAGGGTGTAGGTACCTTATTTTCTTCTATGGGTATTATTTCCAATGTTCTTAGATTTTGTATCTTCATTTACCTTATTGTTCTTCTAATATTTTTTGTTGTTCTTGTATATGTTTGTTTCTATTTTTTCCTGTTTCTTTTTTTACATTTTGTATTTTGTACTGACACTAAAAGTGTCAGTCATTAAACCACTACTTAAAAAGTCAGACCTAGACCCACACACACTTAATAATTATAGGCCTATTTCAAATTTACCCTTTCTCTCTAAAATACTAGAAAAAGTAGTCGCCAGTCAGCTTCAGTCACACCTTACGCATTACAATTTATTTGAGAAATTCCAGTCTGGTTTTCGCACTGGTCATAGTACAGTAACGGCACTAACACAGGTTGTAAACGACATTCTGATATCCTCTGATGAAGGAAACTCCACTGTAATGATGTTGTTGGACTTAAGTGCAGCATTTGACACCATTGACCATTCTATTTTACTGCACAGGCTAGAAAACGATGTTGGGCTTACAGGACCCGTGCTCGCTTGGTTCAGTTCTTATTTATCAAATCGATTCCAGTATGTACAGAAATGTGCTATCAGGACTCCATCATTATACACAGAAGTTCAATATGGTGTCCCGCAGGGCTCAGTACTGGGACCTTTACTGTTTTCACTTGACAGGCTTCCACTGGGATCTCTCATTAGGAAACATAATGTTAATTTTCACTCGTATGCAGATGACACCCAGTTATATATATTCATTTAGATCAAATGAAGTTTCTCTGATATTGTCTTTAATCAGTTGTGTTAATGAATTAAAGGAGTGGATGAATGAGAACTACTTGTCTTTAAATACAGATAAAACAGAGATGTTAATTGTTGGAGGGAATGACGCTGATCACAACAATATTCTGTCATCATTTAACTCAGTTGGAATCCCAATTAATTTTACTGAATTAGCCCGAAATCTTGGAGTTCTCTTTGACTCTAGCATGTCATTTAAAGCGCACAATACAAAGTTGTTCAAATCAGGTTTCTTTCATCTTAAAAATGTTACGAAATTAAGGTGCTTTGTAAATAAACAGGATTGTGAGAAATGAATTCATGCATTTATTTCTAGTAGGACTGACTAATGCAATGCGGTGTTCACTGGATGTTCAAACTGTTCTCTATACAGCCACCAGTTAATCCAAAATGCTTCTGCAAGAATTATTACAAGAATAAGAAAATACGAACACATAACTCCAGTTCTTAAATCCTTACACTGGCGACTGGTTAAGTTTAGGGTAGATTTCAAAATTCTCCTTTTAACATATAAAGCATTAAATGATCGAGGTCCGGCTTACTTGTCTGAACTTATCATGACTTACAAACCTGAGCGCACATTAAGATCTCAAGATGCTGGTCTGCTTAGGATTCCAAGGATTAATAAAATAACAGTAGGAGGTCGAGCTTTTAGTTACAGAGCCCCTAAACTGTGGAGTGGCCTGCCTGCTACTATAAGAGATGCCCCTTCAGTCTCAACTTTTAAATCCCGGCTGAAGACTCACTACTTCAGTTTAGTACACCCTGACAAGAGCTGCTGATTAACTGTACAGACTGCATCTCTGTTGTCAGTCATTAGCACTAAAACATAAGTGACATGATAGTTATAATTTGATACTAACCCTCACCTATTCTGTTTCTCTTCTCGGTACTCAAATGTGGCATTTGGTGCCATGGCCCACCTGCCAAGTTTTTGTGCCTACTAATGGTAAAGTCATCTCTGATGGAGGATCACTGGAATCGTGGGAAAGAGGGGTCCTTTCATCGGATTGACTGGCCCATGCGCTGTTTCAGCTGTGGAATGGCCAAATGGGGGAGGCAGCTTAATGGATGAGGTCTCCAAGACTCTAAACAAATCCAAATCATATTATGGGATGTCTTCCACTGTTAAATTCTGCTATGTACTTCTAAAATTTATATTTTTAAATTGTATTGAGGATTTGCTCTGTTCTGTGTATTGTATTGTATTGTTTTGACCCCCTCCTCTTTGACACCCACAGCATGCCCACCCTACCTGGAAAGGGGTCTCTCTTTAAACTGCCTTTCCCAAGGTTTCTTCCATTTTTTCCCTACAAGGGTTTTTTTGGGAGTTTTTTCTTGTCTTCTTAGAGAGTCAAGGCTGGGGGGCTGTTAAAGCCCATTGCGGCACTCTTTGTGTGATTTTGGACTATACAAAAATAAATTGTATTGTATTGTATTGTGTATTTGCTCCTGTGTCACTATAATTTGTCCTTATGTTTTCTTATTTACATCTTCTGTATCGTGTGATATTTCTTCTGAATTTTGTGTAATTTCCTTATACATTTGTAGTAGGTCATTATTCAATCGTTCCCCTAATTTCTGTTTAACTCTTTTGTATTTCCCTTCCTGTAATGGTGTTTCTAGGTCTTCCCATTCTACATCTGTTGTCATCATCTCTAGGTGTATAGTTGGTTTAAAATGCAGTAAGGAGACTGTGGAAGATTGTGAGTTCACTTCCTGGTTCCTCCCTGTGTTAATAGCGCTTTGAGTACTGAGGAAAGCGCTATATAAATGTAACGAATAATTATTATTATTATTAAAATAATTTGTAATCTTTTTATTTTTCATTTGATTTCCTCCTAATATTTTTCTTGTTCTTGAATTTATACTTTTTGATTTTTATTTAACCCTGTTTCCTCTTTGTTCTATTGTTTCTCCTTTTCTTGTATTTCCATTATTTCTTGTCCTCCTCTCATTTCTGTTTCGGGTGTTAGTATAGCCTCTTCACCCTTTTGAAGTGCTACTTCTTCCAGTTCGCTTTCTCCGATTGTTATTTCTTGCTGTACAGTTGGGTTGAAATAGCTCAATGTTTCATTTTCTTTGCCTGTTTTGATTCCCATTTAATTGAAATTAGGGTTAGGGTCTTTCCATCTTTTTGGTAAATATCATTCCCCTTTAAATAATTCTGTAAACCATTCTTTTAATTGTTCAGGGCTTTCCATTAGAGTTTGTAAGACTTGTGTTTAATGAACTGAGTCTCTCTCGGTTTCTACTCCATACTGTTTTTTTTTTCTTTGTGAATTAATATTTGTTGTTAGTGTCCTCGTAAATTGTTTTTTTTTTTTTTTTGTCTGCTTCTCTCTGAGATCTAATATTTGTCTTTATTTTTGTCTTCCAACTTTTGTTTCCATTTTGTAAATTTGCTAATCCTTTGAATAAATCTCCTTGTTGTTTTCTTGTATAATACCTTTCTTGCCATTTTATGGCTATCAAGCAATATTGGTTCCATTCTGGTTCTGTTTTCATTATCTATTTTTTTTCTTTGTCTTACTGTAGTGTTCTGTGAGTATCTGTGTTTTATTTATATCCCAATTTTAGCATTCATTCCGATCAGTTCCTTAATTAGCTTTTCTGTATATGCCGGTCTTATTAGGGACTTTAGACTATTTGTTTGCTTTTTAAATGTAATTGGCACGATTCCCTTATAATAATTTTTCATTGTCCTTAAATGTTTAATACTTTGACTTTTTCAAAAAATAATCTGTCTTCCACTCTTGTGTTACTTCTATAAATTTCAGTTTCCCCAAAAACAGCTAAGATTATTTGTCCTTCTTTCAAAATTAGATTTATAACTTTTTTTGGTCTATATCCCTTATTTCTGTTGTAATATTTAAAACTAGCAGATGCCCGCCGTAGCATACGGCGGGGTACGAATAGGAGCGGAAGAGAAAGGAATTCAGAAATCAAGAAGAAAGAAATACTTCTCCAAAGACGCAGTGTTTTGCTGGAGACGACAGATAAGGAGTCGAAAGGTCTAACCCTAGAAAAATCCACGTACAACAATAGTTTTGTTGCATGTATCTTGGACTTCCTGGAAATGTGGACGGTAGTATAATTTTGCCTACACGTACGTTGTTATTTGCAGCCTTTGCGTGCTGTGAGTCTGATAGTCCTTTGTGTTGTTCCACACGCAGATCTTATTGATGTAATCTGAGATAGTTGAGATGCGCGCTCTCTGTTCTAACATACGCGTCTACGACGTACTGTTGGAATAGTTTGCCGCTGGAGTGCAAAATACTAAATGTATTCTTCATTGATAATCTGTACACGTAAAATTGGCATTGAGTAAGCCTGATTCGGTTGCCGGTTCTTTTATCAGGAACATGTTGTAAATATTTGTGCCAGCCAATGTCTCCGTAAGGGAATAAAAGTGGGTAAACCATAGGATCGCAATTCATGTTGAGCGTGGAAATCTGTCTACAGGAGCTGCCTCTGCAGAGAGAGATGCAAATGTCCCTTTCGGCAGGGGGTTCGCCATTTTCTCTAATGAAAATCGCTGCAACATCGATGTGACACGTCGGGGCATTGTATCGTCATAAATCCTGCCCAGGGTTTTCCTTGAAAAGCATTCGTACAGATGCTGTTGGATTTGACTGAGCGATTTTTTAACTTTGGAATTTACTGTTTAAGGCAATTTTCTCCGCACTTAAACTTCGCCAAGCAAATGCACCCTTTGTCCTAAACTTTCTTCAGCTTCTCATTTTTGATAAATTCTTTGTTTTTTCTAATATTCTATTTCTTTCAATATCGTAGTCTCAGAGAGCTTCCTCTCACTGTGGTGTCTTAATGCAGACTGAGGTGTGGCTCGTCTCTCCTCTCAGGAGGTCACTATGTTGGTCTCATACAGACTCGTGTCTCAGGTGTTCTTCTCTGTATTATATTTAGGATTTTTTTTTTTTTTTTTACTTATGTCTTAAAATTTAGAATTTTATTATTTCCAATCAATAAACATTTCTAAAATATTTAGAGTTAAATTATTTTCTTCTTTTGGAGTTTTACTGTTCTTTTAGCATTAGTTATTAAATTTTGTTCATTCAAGTGTTATTATATGTGGTGCTATATAATTTTATTAACGTTAGATTTTTATTATTTTTAAAATTGGGTTTTAATTATTTTTAGAATAAGGGGTTAACTGTTTTTACATTGGTTTTATTTTTAACACTAGGGGTTTAATATTTTAGGCTTTGAAATAACTTTAACATTAGTTATTTATTTTTAACATTATGATGACATTTTTTAACATTAGGGTTTCAAATCTTAAGTTTAGGCTTTCCATTAATTTTTAAGTTTAGAGTTTAATTTGAAACTAGCCAACCGCGTCGTTGTATACGCCGCATTATCATGCCGCTTTTTTAATGAGTTTTAAGCACAGGGGAAAAAAATAACATTTGAAAAATCCGTAATTTAATAAACCACCAAGAAAAGTAACATTGCAACAATGCACGCTGCGAACCAACATACAATTGTCCGTGACTGAAAACTGGAGGAGCGCCGTCGCACCTTCTCCTCCCAGAGCGAAGGACGGGGCTGGACGGCACTCGTTCAGAAGACACTGCCTGCCATGTGCCCGCCCCCAATTCCTTACCTGAGTCGCTTTCGTCTGTGTACAGTCCACATGCACCTCTGAGCCACATTGACTTTTCATTGTTCTTTGCGGTTCCGGCTGCTTTACTATATATAATCCAGCAAGTCACCTGACCATGGTAATGGGGGTTTGGGGGTGTGTGTTCAAAGGGCAGGGACGTAATCAGTGCGAGCATATGACCCACACGTACTGGGAATTCCTCGTTTGTGGGGAACAATTGCAAGCCCCGGTCTCCATCATGAATGGGGTTCAACGGCTCACCCACACCTCTTCAGTGTAGCGCGCGTGCAGTACCGGACATACAAGGGCATCACAGACCTGTTAATGCTCAATCTCACGTGGCTGAAAGCCACTTGTTCCTCTAAGAATTTGGACGCCGACCGTTCTTGGGTCGCATAACTATTTAGCAGGCGGGAGTCTCGTTCGTTTTTGGAATTAACCAGCCAAATCGCTCCACCAACTAAGAACGGCCATACACCACCACCCAAAGAATCGAGAAAGAGCTATCAATCTGTCCGTGTCCAGGCCGGGTGAGGTTTCCCGTGTTGAGTCAAACTAAGCGAAAGGCTCCACACCTGGTGGTGCCCTTCCGTCAATTCCTTTAAGTTTCAGCTTTGCAACCATACTACCCCCTGAACCCAAAGACTTTGGTTACCCGGTTGGCTGCCCAGCGGGTCATGGGAATGACGCCGGCGGATCGCCAGTTGGCATCGTTTATGGTCTGAACTACGACGGTATGTGACCGTCTTCGAACCTCCGACTTTCGTTCTTGATTAATGAAAACATTCTTGGCAAATGCTTTCGCTCTCGCTCGAATTGTTTGTGGGCGTAGCTCTGTCATGTGTGTGCCATGGTCGGCTACTTAGTGAATTGTTGGTGGGCGGGGCTCTCTTCCGTGTGTCTTGTTTGCCATGAATTTAGTGAATTTAGAGTTGCTGGGCATGGCTCTGTGAGTTGTCGTCGTATCCCATGGTCTTAGCATTGGTGGGCGGGTCTCTGTGAGTTGGTGGGCATGGCTCTATCTTGTGTCTTGCCTGCCCATGGTCGGCTGCTTTAGTGAATTATATATATAGATGGTTAGGCCTGGGAGCTGGGCTCTGGTGACTTAACTTCTTATTTAGAATCTAAATATTCTCTAATTTTTAAATTATCCTGGTACTGTATATGGAAATAAAGTAAACAATTGTAAATACAAATAATGAAGCTAGAATCCTAACCTACTGGTTTTTTTCTGCCTCATTTTTATTTATGCCATAATGTCTTTTTAAATTTAGTCTAAAACTCTGTAAAGGTTTAAATTGTTGTTGTAGTTCTTGAACATGAGTGCAGAATTCTTACTACTCGTTTCGCTTGGAAAGAAAACGTAAATAAATGGGAATCTTTGTGAGCATTGAAGGATCTGTGGGACGTGTAGACTGCAGAACAAGAACACTAGGAGAAACAAACCTTTCAAAACCCGAAAATCTCACCCAACGATTAAGTTTAAGCCTGGGACTTTTAAACTCTGTGTTCCCCGAAGAATATTTAAGATTAGAGCCTAAGTAGAGGTTCTCACAGAAGAGCCCACTGACCTCAAGGTTATGGTGGAGGTGGTTAGGTAGGGTTAGAAGAGATTTGGCATTACGCCGGGCACTGGTACACTAGTTTCCACGTGAAATATTATTTTGAGTTATAGTAGCCATGTATATTTTTTCAATTACAATTCCAATATTTATAAAATCTTCCTAAAAAACAGGAAATCTCAGTCATCTTTCACCATATTTATAAAAAAAAATGTACATTCAAAATCCGTCCCTAAAATTTGCTTCTAAAATCTTATTTGAAAAGTTCTAAATTAGACAGATAAAAAAAATACAGTAATAAAATACTAAAATAACATCCGTGTTTCTATAAAAAGGGGTTGAAATTAGGTTTTCATATCTTGTAAACTACTTAAATAAGGTACTTCTTAAATAATTTAGAACTGAAGATTAACTAGTGGGACCTCTAGGAATATTTCTTAACCACAGGGATCCATTCAAAATTCTTAAGATTAGGGCTCAAATTTTAATTTTTAAATTTAGATTTAGGTTTAAGATTTTGGGGATGAAAAGCCTGGTGGCAGGCTCTGGCACACTGATCCCAACAATAAAAAAATATTTAAAATAATAAGCACGCAGACCAATTATCAGCCAAAATACCCAAAGGAATTCTTCCTTTGGAAGGCCGAAGAATATCACTTCCTTATCTGCCCCTGGATCAAGCAGGTTTTTGACCTTATCCTGTGCAGCCTGAATTGTTCTGGTACGCAAAAAGTGCTTTTGTTATAAAAGGTATCTTAAGTGCTTAAGTCGTACTAAGTGCTAAGTTATTTTCATGCAGAAAATCCTTACTTCCTATACATAAATGAACTAACAAACAAACTCATGAAAATGGTGAAAAATAGGAGAAGCAAGGAAGAACAAATATTCTGACCATAGAAAAAAAACAAAACCTACCTTGTCCAAAAAAAGAATTCTGTTTGTAACATTTCAATTTTATCAAATCTTTGTCAGAGGAATAAAATGTCTAATCTCTCCCTAGAAGCCATTTTTATATCTGCCTCCAGGTAATTAGGCTGCAGGTCGTCTAACAAGTTCAAAAGGTCAGAGGTCAAAAAAGTTCAACAAACATTTAAAAGAAAGTTTATTCTGATCCCCATTCTTGAAATACTTTATTCCCAAAAAGTTTTTGTTACAAGTAAATATTGAATTTTGATCTTTAAAATAACAATCCTTCATTATCTATACTAATAAAAGGCAAAGCCCTCACTCACTCACTCACTCACTCACTCACTGACTCATCACTAATTCTCCAACTTCCCGTGTAGGTAGAAGGCTGAAATTTGGCAGGCTCATTCCTTACAGCTTACTTACAAAAGTTAAGCAGGTTTCATTTTGAAATTCTACACATAACAGTCATAACTGGAACCTACTTACGTACATATATGCGGCCATAGCCTGCAGCTCGGTCGCCGTGTGAGGCGGAGTTGCGTCCCCCATCACCACGCCTCCCATGTAGTTTGCTGCCTGCCCATATAAGGCCATCCGTCAGCAGCAATCCAAGCTGTGAGAAAAGAGTAAAAAGGAGGCGTGTCAGACGTCATGCTACATTTTCTGATGCAGCTAGACGAAAACAACTTTGTGACACTGTCGCTAAATACTCGCAGGCAATTCCACAAGTTCATAGACACGCTGCCGTTAAATATTCGCAGGCAGATCAAAAAGTTAATACCAGGAATGCCTGTTAAACATCTTAGATTCACGAGTAGTGATTTGGGTGGTGAGATGTCTATCGAGGTGATGACTGTAATATTTATATGTCATTGAAATGTATTATTATCAGGCATGGTTTAGGCACCTATGTCATCAGGAAGGCACCAGAAAATGGGACCTCAAGATTACTATTATGGAAGTTAATTTAGAGCACGGATGCCGTGAATGTAAGAGCTGTGATAAATAAAGTTCCCCTGCATACTTTAAAAGAAAGTCTCGCCATCATTTCATTTTTCACAATTTGTGAAAACAAGACATGGTATCAGAATAGAGGACAGTCATGGATTGTGTTGGAGTTCCCTCACCACGAATTGACTGAGATTCTCTTAACCTGCCGGGAGAATGGAAAAGTTCTGACAGCACGTGGAGCTGATGTTTTCTGGCCCGCTAAAAGACAAAGACGAGAGTGAGAAATGCAGCTACCTGCTCCTGTGGACAGGGGAAAAAGGAAGAGACATTTTTAACACATTGACTCTCACCCAGGAGGAAGCCGAGGTACTGAAAACTTATTATTACCGTTTTGAGGCATTTGTCATGCCTAAGACAAATACGATATTCACGAGATACCAGTTTAATGAGAACACGCAGGGTATAAACGAGACTTTTGATCACTTTGTAACGGAGTTAAAATTGCTGGTGAAGGACTGTGCTTATGCAAACGAAGATGAGATGGTCAGGGATAGACTGGTGTTTGGCACAAACTCAGCGAAAGTGAGAGAGAAACTTTTAAGTGCCAGGTCTGAGCTAACATTAAATAAAGCCGTGGACATCGCGAGATCACACGAGATAGCACAAGCACAGTGGAGAACCTTCGATGCATGTACTCCGAGCGGCTCACGTGAACTGACTGTGAATGCAGTATGCAGACAACAAGCAAGAGCTCCAAAGAGCGCTGAACAAAAAACACATTACACAATTGGGAAGGCAGCAAAAGAATATGAAGTGAGTGACGCATACAAGCATATTCATAAGTTCAGCTACTGCGGAAACAAAGCACACGGTGGAAAAAGTCAACGTCCAGCTAAAGGAAGACAGTGTAAAAAATGTGGTCAATTGAAGCACTTCGCTAAAATTTGCAGGACTGGGAAAGGTAAACCTGTGCATGTAGTGTGTGATGTCTCAGATAAAGAGGAAGACGAGCTGTTTATTGATGCAGTAAGAGAGGAAGAACCGTCTGAATCTGAACAAGCCTTTGTAGACATATCAATAGGAAAGCAAGGTGTAAAGCTTAAGTTTAAATTACGTTCATAAACACTCTGCAGCTAAATATTCACAGGCAAATCCACAACTTAATACTGGGAATGCCTGTTAAACATCTTAGATTCACAAGTACCGATTTGGGTAGTGAACACTTCGTTGAATGAAACCTGTTATCTTTACAACGATTGACAAACACGGAATGTAACTTGAACACAACACGTCCTCCAAATATGAACCTGATTGAAAGAAATAATGATAATCAAATCCTTGATGACAGCAACACTCCTAACACTAACAAAACAATTACTGTATATTGACAATCAAGTTACGTTATTTTTAAAATGTTTCCTTTTTTTTCATAACTTCTTTAACACACTACTTCTCCGCTGCGAAGTGCAGGTATTTTGCTAGTTAAAAAAATAACTACCAAAATCTACAAAGTCTTTTGTTGTAAAATTGAGGTAAAAAAGAAAGAAGAAAATCCATCCATTCATCCATCCATCCATCCATTTTCCAAACTGTTGAATCTGAACACAGGGTCACGGGGGTCTGCTGGAGCCAATCCCAGCCAACACAGGGCGCAAGGCAGGAAACAAACCCCGGGCAGGGTGTCAGCCCACCGCAGGGCACACACACACACACACACCAAGCACACACTAGGGACAATTTAGGATGGCCAAAGAGAAAAATAGAAAACAAAAGAAAAAACACAATTTTTTCAAACAAACTCCACTTAAAGAAGGTAGTGTTTCCAAAAGAAAATTTCTAAAAAAAACTTTGCTATCTACTGATGAACTTTCTTCATAGTGTATGTACAGTGCATCCGGAAAGTATTCACAGCGGAGCATCACTTTCTCCACATTTTGTTATGTTACAGCCTTATTCCTATATGGATTAAATTCGTTTTTTTCCTCAGAATTCTACACACAACACCCCATAATGACAACATGAATAAGGTTTACTTGAGATTTTTGCAAATTTATTAAAAATAAAAAAACTGAGAAAGCACATGTCCATAAGTAGTCACAGCCTTTGCCATGAAGCTCCAAATTAAGCTCAGGTCCATCCTGTTTTCCACTGATCATCCTTGAGATGTTTAATTGGAGTCCACCTGTGGTCAATTCAGTTGACTGGACATGATTTGGAAAGGTACACACCTGTCTATAGAAGGTCCCACAGTTGACAGTTCATGTCAGAACACAAACCAAGCATGAAGTCAAAGGAATTGTCTGTAGACCTCCGAGACAGGATTGTCTCAAGGCACAAATCTGGGGAAGGTTACAGGAAAATGTCTGCTGCCTTGAAGGTCCCAATGAGCACAGTGGCGTCCATCATCCGTAAGTGGAAGAAGTTCGAAACCAGCAGGACTCTTCCTAGAGCTGGCCGGCCATCTAAACTGAGCGATCGGGGGTGAAGGGCCTTAGTCAGGGAGGTGACCAAGAACCCGAGGTCCTCTGTGGAGAGAGGAGAACCTTCCAGAAGGACAACTATCTTTGCAGCAATCCACCAATCAGGCCTGTATGGTAGAGTGGCCAGACGGAAGCCACTCCTTAGTAAAAGGCATATGGCAGCCCACCTGGAGTTTGCCAAAAGGCACCTGAAGGACTCTCAGACCATGAGAAACAAAATTCTCTGGTCTGATGAGACAAAGATTGAACTCTCTGGTGTGAATGCTCATCACCAGGCCAATACTATCTCTACAGTGAAGCATGGTGGTGGCAGCATCATGCTGTGGGGGGCAGGAACTGGGAGACTAGTCAGGATAAAGGGAAAGATGACTGCAGCAATGTAGAGAGACATCCTGGATGAAAACCTGCTCCAGAGCGCTCTTGACCTCAGACTGGGGCGACGGTTCATCTTTCAGCAGGACGACGACCCTAAGCACACAGCCAAGATATCGAAGAAGTGGCTTCAGGACAACTCTGTGAATGTCCTTGAGTGGCCCAGCCAGAGCCCAGACTTGAATCCGATTGAACATCTCTGGAGAGATCTTAAAATGGCTCTGCACCGACGCTTCCCATCCAACCTGATGGAGCTTGAGAGGTGCTGCAAAGAGGAATGGGCGAAACTGGCCAAGGATAGGTGTGCCAAGCTTGTGGCATCATATGCAGAAAGACTTGAGGCTTTAATTGCTGCCAAAGGGGCATCGAGAAAGTATTGAGCAAAGGCTGTGAATACTTACAGTATGTACATGGGATTTCTCAGTTTTTTTATTTTTAATAAATTTGCAAAAACCTCAAGTAAACTTTTTTCACGTTGTCATTATGAGGTGTTGTGTGTAGAATTCTGAGGAAAAAAATGAATTTAATCCATTTTGGAATAAGGCTGTAACATAACAAAATGTGGAAAAAGTGATGAAGTGCTGTGAATACTTTCTGTATACTATCTCCCCTATCTGATTTCATTCTACTGTTTAAAATGTTCATTTTTTCATCAATTAGATTCCTCTGTTTTTAAGTGGTAGAATGCAATTCAGGAACCAGGCAACGGGCAAGGTTAGGCTTGTGGTAGGGGATAATGCCATAATGGCACGCACTGGCACACTTGGTTTCTTGATTAAACTATAGTTATTTTTTAGCTCTATTCTAACCCCCACTAAAATATAAATTAATTTTTAAATAGTGAATAAAATTCCTTTTTAAAAAAAAGTTTATAAGTAATCTTGTTTAATAAAATGAATAACATTAATATTGATAAAATCTATATTAATAAAATTAATTAAAAATAATCCTAAAACTTAATCACTCACTAAACATGTTTTTAATTACCCAAACCCTCCCCCATCATTTAAAGAAAGAAAGAAAATAATCCCTAAAGTTCCCTTCCCAATTCCTCCCGTATTATTTTTCATTTAATCCCATTGAAAACCAGGTATTCAAATCCCTAATCCATTTATTTTCTGACTTTAATCTTCTCGTTTTATTCCAATTAGTCTGCTGCTCCAGCCCAGACATCACCGGTTTATGTCCTTCGTGTGCAAAGTGAGGGTATAGAATTGTTTTTTCTTTTGGTTCTTAAACAGTCTGAGATGTTGGACGAATCTTTCCCGTAAAGCATTTTTAGTTTCTCCTATATAAATCATCCCACAGGTGCAGCACTGTATCCCATATATGTATTTTTATTGTAAATTTGGAAATTTTGGAAAATGGGTCTTTCCTGCTTTGTTACATTATTAAAGATAACTTTTTTTCTGACAAAGGGGATCATCCAGGCCATCTTATTCTTACTTTTTTTGTAGGGCATTTGGCATGAACAAAAATATCCTTTAATTTTTTTATTTCTCCTAAATGCAGTAATTAATTGATATCTTCGTAATTTCTTATGGGTGTCCAGCGTCGCCATAAACTGAGAACACATGACACCCACAACCCTTCTAGCCTGGTTTAGGTTATGACAACTGGAAATGTTAGTTTATGGTAAGTAAGGGCAGTCTGCTCCACCTGTGGGATTCCTGTCCATGTTTGAGTCTCCTCCCCAATTCCCTGTTCCTGATCTGGAGTTCCAAGATAGTCCTCCCCTTCCTCCTTTTCATCATCGCTCTCAGCCTGACTCTGCACTCCTCCTAAATTTTAAACCTCAGAGTCCTGCAGTTCGTAGTTTTAAAGATTAGGCTTGGGATACATAATTTGAATGTTTGATGTAATTCAGTGATCATTAGAATGCTAGTGATGTTTAACTACCTACTGTTAGTGTACTGTCCCTAAGTAAAGGGGGAATATGTTATGTTTTTTACTTTGGCCACTAGGTGGAAACAGTGAAGAGGGATAAAGGGAGTGTTAGGAAAACGAGAGAGTTCGGAAGACGAATTGTTTTTCCTGTTGTTGCTTCCAGTTGTTGGATTAAAGCTTTAACTTTTGGCACCGTGGCTCTTCATTTATTCTCTGACATTTTAACACTATACATGTAACTTTTACCTCCTGTCGTAACTGGGAGAGAAGATAAGACAATGAGAGGATGTTAGGAATACTTACAGCAAGTTCGGTATTGTAAGAAGTAAACGGTAGTAAATAAACCGGCACATTTATACAAAGAATGAAACAATCATCTCGAATAAAAAACACGAGTAAAAAGGCTTTAAGAAGTGCGCCTGCGAAAATAACGAAACGAGAAGCCGTGAAGAGCGTTAACTTTCACTGACAGCTCGAGTACAGCGAAGGCCGCGAGGCTACAAACAGCACGACTGCTTCAGGCCCAGAGACAAGTAAGGCTTATAAAGTGTGTATTCATGGAGTGACTTTACGCCTTTGACGGCTTGAGAGAAACGCCGCTCGTGAAAACTGGCTGGACCCTTAGCGATACCTTATTGTCTGCCGTTATGGAGGTACAGGCAGGGCGCGACGTTTAATAGCTGCATGTTTATTAGCAATCGGTAAAACTTGTCAAAGTGGGAAGACGTGCGTGTTCGGCACAATCCTGTCACACGTCTCTTGATTGCGTCTACTGGTTAAAAAGTCCACTGTCTCGGTTTCTTTTTCCGGGTAGCGGTGAACTGGGATCTACTGTAGTAATGGGACGGAGTGACGTCATCGGGCACTTTACGGAGCTGTCCGATCTGAAGTGCGCATGTCGATTCCAAACTGACAGCTCCATTGATAAACTCTTACCAACGGGAAACCCTAAACCCAACGAACCCCTCAGGGCCGGGCGCACCAACCCCCAACCCCAAGGGGAAGGGGGGAAACAAACCTGCAGGGGGGGCGGGGAAAACCCACCAAAAACACGGGGGCCCCTGCACCAAAACCGAGCTGGGCGGGGGGCCCCACGCGAAAGGGGGGAAAAAAACCCCGCGGGAAATGGGGCAAACCCAAGGTTCCTAATCAGGCCCAAACGTACCCCCCCCTGTCCCCCGGTTTAATTTTTAAAAGTTTGTTTATAAAGGGTTAAGGGGGAAAAGTGTTTTAATGTTAATTTTAATAATTGATGGGTTTTAAAATTTTTTTTTCTCTGGCAAACCGTAACAAATAACGTGGAACTAAAACTTTTTTTTAAAAAAAAATTAAAAAATTAAAACCCCCTGATTTCTCAAAAGGGAAAAATTTGGGTAGTTAAAAAGGGGGACTGAAGTTTTTGGGGGAAAAGCCCCGGGTTTCTGTTGGTCCCCCTCCCGGGGAAATTGGCAATTTGGGTGGGGGTAAAAACTCCTAACCCCAATTTATGCGGTGGGGGGTTTACCCTAAATTTTCCCCCCAAAACCCCCGGTTCGCCTGTTTTTGACAACCCCAAAAAGGGGCCCCCCCCGGTCCCTTTTGGGGAGTCCTGAGACCGCAGGTTGGGCACGGACCCTAAAAGGGCCCCTTTTCCCCACTCTAAGAAAATGAGTAAGAAACACTAGAAAGGCAATGGGGCCCAAAAAAAGTGGGTTTTTTTAACCCCCTTAAAATTTAGGTAGGGGAAATTCAACCCCCCTAACTCACAAAAAAAAGTTCGTTTTTTTAGAATTTTGGTGGGGGGAAAAAAGTCGCAAAAAAAAAAGGAACGAACACTCGAAGAAAGTTCCAAGGTTTTTAATTTCCCCCGGGTTTAAAAACCCAAAAAACCTACAACCCCTCAAAGCCCCGTGCCTAGGAATTGGGAAATTTTCCCGACCCGCTAAAAAGAAAAAATTCCAACCCCAGAAATGGCCCTTCACCCGGGGAAAGAAACATTCGCCTCTTGCCGAGCAACTTCCAAGCCCTGGAAACCGTTCGGAGCCCGAAAAACCCAAAGTTTTTTTCCCCCCCCAAAAAAACTGGCCGCTGTGACGAGAAAAATCCAGCCTTACCCCCCAAATAGACTTTAAATAATTTGGGGGTCACAGCTTTTGAGGCCTTTTAATTTTTTAAAGGGAAAACACTCAGCCCTTTAAAAACAGTTTAAAAAAAGGGACCGTTTCTGGGCCCCCACCTTTTTTTTTTTTAAAAAAAAAAGACGGGGAAATTTAATGGGGGATTATTAATATAGATTTTTTAAATTAAAAGGAACCCCCAACCTTTTTTTTTTTAGGCCTCCCCCACACGGAAAATTTTTTGGAAAAAAGAAAGATTAGAACACCTGGCAAGGAAGGCGCCGGGCTCAAAAGGAGGGGGGGGTTTTTTTTAAAATTGGTTTTTGTGGGCAAAAAAAGCAAAAAATAACCCCTAAGAAGGGTATTTAAAATTTATATTTTATTTTTTTGGAAAAAGGGTATTTTTTGGGGTTTTCTTTGTCCCAACAGGTTCCAAACCCAAAAAAGGCCCCGTAAAAAAAAATTTTAAAAGGGGGGAAAAGAAGGAAAAACCCCAAAAGCTTTAGCAAATGTGGGGCCCTTGTCCCAAGGCTCCTTTCAGTTCCTTTTATCTTTTCAGGACCCTCCAGGGAGCCCCTTTTAAGTTAAAGCCACCCCCCTGGGGAGCCGCCTTCCCAAGTTTGTCCCTTTTTCTCCTCCCCAGACACCCCCGGAAAGGGGCCAACATCGTGATTCAGAGATTTATTGGGATTTGGGAGCCCTTTTAAAAAAAAGGGTCGGGGGCCCCTAAAAATTTTTTACCAGTCCTTTTCTGCTGTTTGGATTTATTCCCCCCCCCCGATAGTCACCCTTTCCCCCCCCCCGGGGTTGGCCCTTTTCCCCCCCAGTTCCTTTTTTGCTGGGGCCCCGTTGAGGGGGTTTTTTTTTCCCCCAAAAAAAGCCGAATTCTTTCCTTTTCCCCAGCCCCTCCATGTCCCCCCCGGCGTGCCCAAATTTTTTCTGAGGATCCCAGTTTATTTAAACCTGTGGTTAAAAACCGGAAAATGTCCCCCCGGGCTTTTGGTGGGAAACAAACCATTTTCCCCTTAAAAAACTTGTGAAAATTTTTCCAATTTTTTGGCCCCGGGTTAATTTTGACTTTTGGGGTTGTTAAACAATTTATGGGAATTTTTTTTTTTTTGAAAATTTTTAAAAAACAATTTGGATTATTTTCCCCCCCAAATTTTTTTAAGAAAAAGAAAAAATTTTTTTTCCCCAAAAAAATTTTTAGGCCGTAGGGAAAACCCCAGTAAAAAAGCCCTTTTGGGGGGGGGTTTTTTTTTTAAAGGGGAAAATTTTTTCTTTATTTACCCAAAATCAAAAAATTTGGAGCCCAACTTAAGCCAATTTAGGGTTAAAATAAAAAAAAAAGGGAAAAATATAAAGGAAAAAAAAGGTAAAAAACCCTTTCTTTAAAATTTCCCAAAAATTTTTTTTTTTGAACCCACCCCTAAAAGCCACCAGAAAACTTCATCAAATTTAAAATTTTTAAAATTTTAAGTTTATTGGGGAACAAAACCCTTTTGGAATTTTAAAATAAATCCCAAAATTTTTTTTTTTCAAACTTTAACCCCTAATTTTTGAATAAAAAATTTTAAAAAAATTTTAAATTTTTTTTAAAAAAAACCAAAAAACTTAAAAAATAAAAAATAAAAAAAATTTTTTTAGATTAAAATAAAATATAACTTATTAAATTTACTAAATTTAAAATAAAAAAAGTTTATTAAAATTTAAAAATGGAAAATAAATTTTTTTTTTTTTTTTTCTTTTAAATTCCAAAAAAATACAATGAACAAAATTGGGAAAAAATTTTGAAAATTCCCAAAATTTTTTTTTTAAAAAAACAGAAGTCATTACAAAATTTTTTTTCAAAGGGAAACTTTTTAAAAAAAATTTTTTGGGTTTATTTTACAATTTGACATCCCAATTCAAAAAAATTCTTTTTTTTTTTAAAAAAAAGGGGGTTTTTAAAGGGGGCCCGGAAGGGGAAAAGGGGAAGGGAAAAGGGCAAAAAACCCCAAAGCCTTGTGTTTCAAAATCTTTTTTCGGGAAATAAATTTTAAACAATAAAAAAATAAATACTTTTTGGAAAATCACTGTTTTAAAAAAACCAAAACGGTTGTTGAGTGCCCCCCCCCATTTTAAAAGGGGTTTGTTAAAAAACCCCCTTTTGTTAAGGGAAAAAAAAATAAATTTTTTAAAAAAGAATATCTTTTTTAAACGGAAAAAAATCAAAAAGGGGGCCCAAAACTTTTTAAAACCAAAAAAGGGGAACTTTTCCCTTTTAAAAACCTGTGCACACAGAAGATTTTTTTTTAAAATTTTAAAAAAAATTTTATTTTAAGAAAATAAAATTAAAAAACTTTTGTTTTAATTGTTTAAAAAATTAATTAAAAAGGGCACCTTTAAGTTTTAATCCAAAGGGGGGAAACCCCCCACCCCCCTCCCGGATCCCCTGAAACCCCAGGCAAACCAAGTCCCCAAACCCCCCAGAAAACCCCGCCTTTCCGGTTGGGATGACCCCTCCTGGGCCCCCACCCTTTCCCCAAAGAGGATTCCCGGACCCCAAAAAAGCCCCCTCCGTAACCCCCCCAATGCTCACCCTTTTTCCCCCCCATAGCTAAAAATCAAAACCCAAGACCCAAGAATTTTTTAAAGGAAAAAAAAAAAGCCCTTTCCGGCCAAAAAATCCTGTTGCAAAAAAAAGCCCCCGGGGGGTTAAAACTCCCCCCCTTTAAAGGTACCCCCTTTTCCCAAACCCCCCCTTTAATCCATTTCGCCTTAAGGAAGATCACCAAACAAAAGTCCCCCCGGGGGGAAACCTCCAACCCCCCAAAAAAAAAGGAAACCCAGAGGCAAAACCGGGGGTTTTTTACAAAACCAAGCCCGCCCCCGAACCGCCTAGGCCCCCTAACCCCAACCCCAAGACCCCACCCTGAAAACCCCAAATGAATTTTTTTTTAAAATGACCCCCCCGGGTGGGCCCCCCCCCAAACCATCCATAAAAAATTGCAAAAAGGAGGGAAAAAACCCCCCCGCAACCAAACAAAAAAAAAGAGCCCGGGCCCCCGCGAATCACAGCCCGGGGCGGCTCCGTCCGAAAAAAGGGACCCCAAACCCTTCCCCCAAAAATTTTAATGGTTAAGCTTTTTAAAAAAACGGGAAAAAAAATCTCCCCCCTACGGTTCCTAAAACCCCAGTGGTCCGGGGATTTAATTTTAAAAAAATATTTCCCTGTAGGGACAAACACGCCCCTTTTGGGGGGCCCCAAGGGCCCCCCCAAAGTTTTTTTCCCAAACCGGGATACCCCAACCCATTAATAGGGGAAAACCCGTTTTTAGTCAGTTTTGAGCCGCCCCAAAAAAAAAATTTCTTTAAACCGGGGCCCACCCCCACCTGAGAACCCCGATAAAGGGTCCCGAGCCCCCCACCCCAGGGTTTCACCTGTCAACCCCGGGGCCCCTTTGGGAAAAAGCCCCCAAAAACCTGGACCCGAGAACAACCCAAAGGGGGTACCTCTCCAAAAACCCCCGGGGGCCAATGGAAATCCTCCCAAAAGATCCCCCCCCCAGCAAATTAGTTTGATAAAGTTTTGATTCCCAGGGGAAAAGGGCGAAAAAATGGTGGCCCCTTTAACCTTCAAATTCTTTCAGACCCCCCCTTTTTTTTAAAAAGTTATTCGCAGGCCCCTTTTGGGGTACCACCCAAAAATAAAAACCCCCCGGGGGGACAAACCCCAAAAAAACCCCCAAAACCCAGGGTTTTTATGGAAGGTCCCAAAACTTTTTCCCAAACCCAAAAAGCCTCCTACAAATCAACAAAACCCCAAGAAACCCCGGGTTTACTTAAGTAGGTATTTTTTAGGCCCCCTATGTATTAAATACAACAAAAATCTTTCAAATTTTAAAAAAACTCGCAACCCCGGAAACCCCACCGCCCCAAAGGGGGGGAAACCCCTACCCCCCCTATCTTAAAAAAATCCCCCGGGAAACAAAAAAACCTTTTTAAATAAAACTGGGGCCATTTACCCAAAACCAACCCTGGGACTAGACTTCCCATAAACCCCCTTGGAGTGGTTTAAAGGTTTTGACCAAAGGACTGGGTACCTTCTCCCCCGAGCTTTAAAAAATTTTTTCCCCCCCTCAAAGGGGCTACAGCCTGGCAAAGGGAAACCCCCGGGAAAATGCCTAACCGAGTGATCCCCCAATTGATAAAAAACACCTACAAAATAAAAATTTCTTTTTAAATTATAATTTTTATTATTTTAATTTTTTTATTCCCCAAATTCCCTCCAAAAATACCCCAAACCCTTAAAAGGGAAGGGGGTTTTGGAGGAATCCCCCAAAAAGGGGAAAAAAAAAAATTTAGGGGAAAAGGCCCCCTTTTTGGCCCCCAAAAAAAAAAATTTTTTTTTAAAAAAGTTTTTATTTAATTTCAAAGGGTTTATTTTTTAATGGGAAATTTTTTAACGTAGATCCCGTATTTCCCAAAAAAAGAAATTTCCCCCGTGAACAAAAAATTTACTTATTTATAAAAGGGGCCTTATCATTTTCCCCCCCTTTATTTTTTCCAAATTTTGCATTTTATTTCTTTTAAAGCCCAAAGATCCCCCTTTTTTTTAAATGGCCTTTTAAAAAATAAATTCTCGGATTTAAAATAAATTTAACAATTTAAAATCTTTACATTTTAAAATGAAATTTCCAATTTTCAAAAACTTTTTAATTTAATTTTATTTTCAACCAGGAGGGGGTTTAATAATCCCTTAAGGGGCCCCTTGAACATTGGGGGTTTTTGGGAATTTTAGTAACTCAAAATTCTTTTGTAAAAATTTTTCACCATTTAAAAAAAAATTAGTTAATAACAACTTTTTAAATTTTTTAATTTTCAACCTAAGTAAAAAGGGAAAAATTTTTTAAAAATTTTTCCCTAATACAAATCGACAAAAGGGGGGTTTTTCCCCCCCCAAAAAAAAAATTTTTTAATTTTAAAAAGGGATTTAATAAAAAGGGTTTTTTTTTTTAGTCGCGATTAACCTTCAACTTTAAAGAATATTGCCTTTAAAATCCTTCCCCAAAAAATTTTTTCTCAAAATGGGGAAGGAAAAAAATAAAAACCCCAAATTTGAATTTAAAACTAATCAAGGTAGGGGGAATATTAAGGGGCGGGGGAACTCACACCCGACCTTTTTCAGACTTGTTGATTTTAAAAACCCAAAATAACAAAATTGAATTCTTTAATTTTAGACCTTAAAAAATTTGTTTTAACCGCCCAAAAAGCCCCCCCCTTATTCAAATACCAAAAATCTTTTTTATGTACAAAAATTGGGGTAAAACATTGTAACCCCGTAATATTTCTTTCGGTCCCTGGAATGAAAGAACTTTAAAATTTTTATAAAGTTAAACTTTAAAAAAATCCCTTGTCCTAAAAAATTCAAATCATTAAACTTTAAAAAAATAAAAATTAAAAACCTTTTGGCTAAGGGGTGTTTTAAAAAACCCCCAAATTAAATTGGCTATATTTTTCCTTTTAAAAAACCCCCCTGGGGAAAAAGGTGAAGGTTTTTTGTTTTTTCAAAAAAAAAAGGGGGTCTTTTATCATTTTAAAACGTAAAAACAAACGGTTTAAAGGGGCTCCCCCAAACCTTTGGACTTGGAACCCTTTTCCCGGAAGCTGGATTTAAACAATTGGACTGGGGAATTCCCAATCTGGGTTAAAACCCGGGGACGTCACTTCCGCTTTTAAATTTTGAGGGGGCGGGGGGCGGGGGCCATAAAATAATGGCAAGGGTTTATTAAATTTTTTTTTATTATTTATTTGTTTTTAAATTTTTTTTTTAAAAAGGGGGCCCCCTTTTTTTTAGGAACATTGGGGCAACTTTCCCCTTAAAGGGGAAAAAAAACTTTTAAAACTTTTTTTGCTTGTTTTAGATTTTTCCCCTTTTTTTATTTTTTAGCCCTTTTTGCCCCCAAAAGGAGGGGTTTTTTTTTGGGTTTTGACTTTTTTAAAATTAAAATAAATCATTTTTAAACGAATGCCTGGGGTTTTTCCCGGGTTTTTAAAAATCGGGTTTTTTTAAAAAGGGATGACGGTTTTTTTGATTCCCGGGGGTGGACAGGCAAGAAACCTGCCCTTTAAAAAAAAAGGGGGGGGATTAAAAATTTAAAACTATTCAAGCCCGGGGGGTTGGGGAAAAAATTTTGGGGTTTTTTTTTTAACGCTGTTCTCCAACCCGAAAAACGCCGAGCTTTAACGCTTTTTTGGGGCCAAGATTTCTCTTTAAAACCTTTTTTTTTCCCCGGGTTTTTTTAAAACGTGTGGTTTTATTTTTTAAAAAAAGGGGTTTTAAAAAAATTTAACCCCCCAAAAAAAAAAGGAAATTTAAAAAATAGTCTCAGGGAAAAAAAATCCCCCTTATTCTTACCTTATAGGGAAGTTGAAAAAAAAAACCCTTTTTGGGAAAAAAAAATTAACCCCCGACCCGAATTCAGTTCAAAAACAAAAAAAAAATGGGGGCGCCTTTTTCAAAATTTTTGCGCCCCCCAAAAATACACATGGCCCCCTGGGTTTTTCATCCCCCCGGCACCCAAAGGAAAAAAGGGGTTTCCCGTCTGGGAAGGCTCATGGCCCCCAAAGGGGAACCCGGGGCTTGGTGGACCCTAAGCCCAAAGGGTTCAGGAAGGCAGGGAAATTTCCGCAATGGATCAAATTTTCATCCTAGGGAAGTGATACTTCACCCGGGGCCAGGAAAAAACCCCCCGGGCCCCTGAAACAAGGGGGAAATTGGGAAAAATTTTAGATAAAAATGGCAGGGTCCTTTTCCCCCGTTGGTCTTGTGCCTCCTAATTTCTCCCGTCTTAACCCCCCCCCCAAACGCCGTGAATGATTTAAAAGGGGAAATTTTTTTTTTTTCCCCCTTTTTTTCCCTTTCCTTTTTTAAAACCCCCATCTTAAAAAAAGGGGAAGGGGTTGAATTTTTTTGGGAATGAAAATATCTTTTAAAAATAGGGGGCCCCTTTAAAAAATTTTCACCCCATAATCTTTTTTTTTTTTTAAAATTAAATGGTTTTATATTTTTGGGGTTATTTTGTTTTGAAAGGGGAATATATCGTTTTATATTTATGGTTTATTTTTAATATTTGTTTAAATTTATTTTAATGCAGGGGAAAAATTTTTAAAAAATTTTGATTTATTAAAATTATATTCAATTTTTATATATTAGTTTTATAAGGTGTAGAAATAAAAAATATAAAAAACATAGAAAAAATAAAAAATTTTTTTTAAAACCCTTTTTTTTTTTGGGTTTTTTTGGATTTTTTAATTTATTAAACCACAAGGGAAAAGAAAAAAATTTTTATTTAATAAAATTAACATATAATTTATTATTGATGTTATATTAAAAAGGGCCTTAATTTTTAATATATATTTTATTTTTTTATATAATATATTAATTTTTAATATTATATATATAAAAAAAATTTAAAATTTTTATATATATATAAATTTAATTTTTATTTTAAAATTTTAATTTTATTTGTTTGTGTATATATATATAAATTTTTTTATATATATATATATAAAGTTTGGGGGAAAAAATATATATATATATATATATATAAATGTGGGGTTTTTTTAAAAAAAAAAATTTTTTTTTTGGGTAATTTTTTATATTAAAAGTGAAAAATTTTTTTTAAAAAAAGGGGGATTAAAAATTTTTTCAAAAAATTTTAAATTTTTAAAAAAAATTTTGGAAAAAAAAGGGTTTTAAATAAAAAATTTCAAAAAAAAAATTTTTTTCACAAAAATTTTTGGGGGTTTAAAAAAAAGTTGGGATATTTTAAAAAAATTCCACCAATTTTTAAAGTATAAAAATAAAGGGTTTTTAAAAATTTTTTTTGAAAATTTTTAAGGGGGAAATTTAAAATTTTTTTTCACCAAAAAATTTTTTTTTAAAATTTTTAAAACAAAATTTAAAAATTTTTAAAAAACAAAAGGGTGGGGAAAATTTTTTTTTAAAATTTAAAGGGGGGGTTTTTTATTTAAATTAAATAATATTTCACTTTTTTTTTAAAAAAAATTTTATATATATATATATAAATAATTTATTTTTTTTAAAAAAAAAACTGTGTTTTAAAAAGGGGGGGGGTTTTATATTTGGGGAAAAAAATTGGGAAACCGGGGACCCTTTTATTTTTAAAACCCTTTTTTTTTCCATAGGGGTTTTTAAAAACCGGGGGGGGGTTTTAGACCAAAAGGGGGGCTTGTTCCCCCTAGGGGGTTTTATTTTTGGGTAAAAAAATTTTGGGGGGGTTTTTTCCCCCCCAAAAAGGGGGGAAAAAAAAATAAAGGGTAAAAATTGAAATTTTTAAATTTGTGGGGGTTTTATCTGTTTTATACCCGGGGTTGGGGGTCGTGAAAAAAGGAAAGGGAAAAAAAACTCCCGGGGAAGGAAAGGGCTTTGGCCCCCGGGTTTGGGGTTTGTCCAACCCATTTATTCTTTTTAAAAATTTATGTGTAAAAATTAAATAAACGTTTATTAAAAATTTTTTTTTAAATTAAAACCAAATAAAAATTTTTTTAAAAAAAAAAGAATTTAAAAACATTAAATTTTTTGGGGATTTTTGTTATTTTATTATAAATTTTATATAAAAAAGGGGATTTTTTTTACAAAAATATAAAAAAAAATTTTAAAATTTAAATTAAAATAGTAATAACCCTTTTTTATTTCAAAATTTTTATTAAAATTTTTTTTAAAATTTTAAAAATAAAAATTTTTTTTTTTTATATATATACACAAAATTTTTATATATATATAAATAATAAATATATATATAAAAATTTTATATTATATATAAATTATTATATATATTTAAAAAATTTAAAGTGGAAAAATTTTTTTTGGTTTTTTATATATATATTATTTAAATTTATATAATATATATAAATTTTTTTATTATATATATAGTTTAATAAATCAGAAAAAATTGGGGTGTTAAAAAAATTAAAAAAAAGGGAAAAAATTTTTTTTTAAAAAAAAACATGTTTTTGTTTGTTTTTTCATTGAAAGTGTTTTTTTTTATATCAAAAATTTTAAAAAAATAATTTTTATTTGGGTTTTAACACAAACATTAAACTTTTTTAAAAAATTTTAAAAAAATTATTAAAATTTTTTGTAAATACCCTAGTTTGGGGGGGGGAATAAAAAAGGAAAAAAAAGGAAAAAATTTTTGAAAAAAAACTTTTTAAGTCAAGAAGTTTTTAAATTATATTTTGGGTAAAATTTGCCCGAAGGTTTGGCTTTTAAAAAAGTTTTTGAAAAAAAAAAAAAATTTTTTAAAAAAAGAAAAAGGAAAAAAAATTTTTTTTTTTTGGGGAAAAAGTTTTTTACCAAAAATCCCCGGGGAACGCCTTTTTTTTTCTCCGCTTATTGGTGTATTTATAAAAAAACCCCCTTTTTTTTCCCTAATTTTAATTTAAAACCTTTAATTTAACCCCAAAAAAAATTTTTCCCCAAATTATTTTGGGTGTAGAGTGTTGTTTTATTTTTTTATAAAAAAATAAAATTAAATTTTTATTATTAAAAAAAAATAAAAAAAGGGTGTTGTGAATTTTTTTTTAAAATTAATAATTTTAACAACATATACTTGGTTGGGTTTTTAGGTTTTATATTTTTATATTTGGGAATGCAAGGGAAAAAAAAAATTTGTGTTAAAAAAGTAAAAAAAAGCTTTTGAAAATAATTAATATGAGGGGGGAAAAACATTTTAAAAAAGTGTAAAAAATAATCCCCAAGTAAAAGTATTGGTCTCTTCCTTAATCCTTTAAAGGCTAAGGGCGGGAAAAAAAAAACTAGTAACCAAATTTGTGCCCTTGGAATTCCCCCTTTGAAAAATTTTTTTTGTGTCCTCTCATTTTAAAAAAAGGTTTTGGTTTGTGGAAAAAAGGGAAAGAAAGGAAGTTGCCTTTTTCTTTTATATAGTATAGAGAGATGTGTTCGCTGACGTTATGATCGCTTTTTGGGACAGTCGCTGTGGGTCTTGTGTAGACTGGTGAGACGCCCCGCCATTAATCGGCTGATGGTCATTGTCAGTCCTTCACTGAAGGTGGTTCTTCATAATCCGAGCTGAGGACCCATAATCGTACACGCAAAAGAAAGTGTGAACCTTAATATTATTTTGCCGTGGTGTAGAAAAGGGTCCTGTCTTTGCACTTGTCTGGGCTATAGCGCAGGGGAGGATGAAAAAATTAAAAGTGCCTCACTTTGACTTAAGGCAGAAGCGCAGTCAGCGCCTCAAAGGCCGGGCACAGCTATGCACGTGCGCTGGCTGCTCGACTTTTGCTGGGCAGGAGACCCCTTTGTACACAACGCTCATTATATCAAAGTCTCAGCGCCTTTGAGGTAATTCATATTATATATATATATAGCAAATCACCCACCAGAGCGGAGAAGTAGTGTTAAAGAAGTAATGAAAAGAAAAGGAAACCTTTAATAATAACGTAATATGATTGACATTGTCATGAGTGTTGCTTTCTTAATATATTCCTGCCTAAATAAGTCACCCTCGCTTTGCTCTTACTTTTTACCGCTCATTTAATCATGGCTAGTGGCAGAAAATTATAAAATGGAAGGTGGATGGCTTTACCAAAACAATTATTGATGCAAATCGATTATTCAGTAAAGCTTGAATTGGTGATCTGTTTTTCTGTGTTAACCTCATATTTTTCATACTCTTCTCAAACCAAGGTGGTGCGAGGGTAAATGAATCGGATGCGCTTGATCAATGTAATCGGTGTACCAGGAAATCATGCATTGATAAAAGTCCCTTTGCTTGTAATGCAAAGTGTGATTAAATGCATTATTTTAACGCTATGGAGCACATGCATCAAGCTTCTCAGCTGTGCTTGTGCTAAGAAAAGGAAAGATTTTAAAATAACGAACACAATTGTCAATGTAACCTTGTAAGAGTGCCTGGAGGATCAGTGTGAGAAACCTAGGGACCGCGTGGTGTATTAACTTGTGATTTTTCTGTGAGTATTTGTGGCATGTGACAAGTTGATTCGAAGACGGCGTAGTCATGGAGCTCAGCTCAGAGCTAAATGAGGTAAATGGGAGGGAGATGATGACGTGATTCCCCACCCGCCTTTAACCACAATCCCCACAAACACAGGCTCGAATTTGCATACGCACACTCTTTCACCTGCAATTTTAACTTAGTTACAAAGTGATCAAAACTCTCGCTTATATCCTCGTCCTCTCATTAAACTTGTATCGCATTACCTGTGGCATTTGAAATACGCGAGTAGCCTGTCTATGAGCGTAATTTAAAGTTTAGAGTTTACACCTTGCTTTCTTTCGAGTAGCAGAACTCATGAATATGGTTGTATCGTCACTTCGCTCGCTTCTTATTGTTTGCTGCCTTCTCAATTATATAATGCATGTTTTCTTCAAGCGCTTTTGGAGGTCTTCCTGGTTTTTCGCACTGCGTTGATAGTCAGTTCACGCTGATTACGTGGGAGGCGTGATGATGTCACACGAACCTCCGCCCCCACGTCTTTTCAGCTCAGCTCCATTACAGTTAATGGAGAAAAATACCTTCCAGTTATGACCATTAGGTAGAATTTGAAATAGAAACCTGCCCAACTTTTGTAAGTAAGCTGTAAGGAATGAGCCTGCCAAATTTCAGCCTTCTACCTACACGGGAAGTTGGAGAATTAGTGATGAGTGGGGAGTGAGTGAGTGGTGAGTACTAATAAAGGCAAAGCCCTCACTCACTCTCACTCACTCACTCCTCACTCACTCCTCCTCCTCACTCACTGACTCATCACTAATTCTCAACTTCCCGTGTAGGTAGAAGGCTGAAATTGGAGGCTTATTCCTACAACGCTACAAAGTTGAGGCAGGTTCATTTGAATTCTAAAGGGTCATAACTGAAGCTATTTTTCCCATATAATGTAATGGAGTCTTGAGATGGAGATGGCAGGCAGGAGTTTGGTGTGACATCATCAGCCTCCCTACGTATGCGTGAGAGAACAAGGAAGAACTCCAGCGATGAGCACAAGCGCCATTTCACAATTGAGAAGGCAGAAAAACATTATGAAACAAATGATGCATATCGGAAACAAAGCAGGCGTGAACCGTAAGTTTATATTAAATTAAGTTCATAGACAGGCTGCCACTAAGCGTTTGTAATTTAGTGCCTGCCCATATAAGGCCGTCCATCAGCTGACAATCAATACAAACACTGCAGCTAAATATTCACATGTGAAGGAACTGTGCTTATGCAGAGGAAGATGAGATGGTCAGGGTGGTGTTTGGCACAAACTCATTGAAACTCGAGAGAAACTTTTAAGTGCGGGTCTTAGCTGACATTACGAGATGGCACCAGTACAGCTGGAACCTTGATGCAAGAACACCAAGCGGCTCCGCGTGAACTGGCGCAGTGCACAGACAAAAGCAACAGTTCCAAAGAGTGCTGAACAAAAACCGAATTACACAATTGAAGGCAGCAAAAAATATGAGCGTCTTATACATAGAATCATATTCATAAGTGCAGCTACTGCGGAAACAAAGCACGCGGTGGAAAAGTGAATGTCCGCTTAAGGAAGACAGCGTAAAAAACCCGTGCATGCAGTTTGTCACATCACAGATAAAAGGAAGGCAGAGCTGTTTATTGATGCAGTAGGAACTATCGATGAATGAAACCTCTTATCTTTACAGCGATTGACAAACACAGAATGTAACGAACACATCCTACAAATCGAGCCTGATTGAAAGAAATAATGATAATCAAATCCTTGATGACAGCAACATTCAATAACACTCACAAAACAATTACTGTATATTGACAATCATGTTACGTTATTTTAAAATGTTCCTTCTTTTCATAACTTAAATGACAGATTATGTTATGTTCATTGACTCTTATTTTGAAATGGGAGCGGGCCTGGGAAGGAATTGACTACTACTGTTTCTCACCAGAAAAGGTTAATGAAAAGTAGACTCTTATTTTGGGAAATTTGGAAGC
>NW_024379831.1:0-24438 GCF_016835505.1 Polypterus senegalus
CCTTTTGCCTAGCCACGCTGCATACATTCTGATAGGGCACGGATGATGATGTGGTCCAGCCAATTAGGCTGTGAATGATTAGGGCCGATTCTGATCCCAGAGCCCCTCGGCTCCTCCTTCATCCTCACTGTCACCAGCTGATTGGGAAGCAGTTGCTAAGAGTTGACTGCTCAGCCGGGAAATGCAAGAAAACAAATCCAACAACAGCATTTTGTTACACATCTAACAGCACAAGATATTATGATTTCCATCCTCCTGGATTTTCATTGTATGTGGAATGCGATGGTTCTGGGAATAAGGCCTGTGGTTTATGAAATTATTTCCTGAAAACTCAACCTAGGAATATTCTGAAATTAATAATTAATAATTGCAAATAGCAGTTTATTGTGATTTTTTTTTTTCCTCAATGATCAAAGTGGGTAGCAATGCCAGGCTTTACCAACACACAGCAACTTCACAGACTACTTTCAAATATAGATAAATCAAGATATGAACGAAACAAAATGAACAGAAAAGTTTAATGTGGATATAGAGAGAGTGGAGAGGGGTGTGGGGCTCAAAAGAAAGGGGAAAAATGCTAAGTCCCCCTGTCGGAAGCCGCGCTGCTCACACAAGAAGACATACCCCAGCTGCCCACATCGGATCTTCCGCTTATGCGATTTTCAGTTAATTTGGGACTTAGTCATTTTTGAGCATCTGAAAATGCTTGTCACCAAAAATCTCTGGGAGGGTGTCAGCGGGGGCCTCGACCCGGGGGAGGTCACCAGTCTGACCACTGACCTGACCTGAGGAGACGGTTCAGAGCTCCTCCAGAGGCGGCCGCTGGTGTAGGTAGGGTTTCTGAAACAGCCAAGGGTCATCCAGGTAGTGCTTCTGGACGGCCACCACCGGGACGTGGAAACTACCTGCCCACAACGGAGTGAACCCCAGCCACCAGAGTCGGCTTCGCCCTCAGCCTCCTTAAGGATAATAATAATAATAATTCTTTGTATTTATATTGCATTTCTCACTACTCAAAGCGCTTATAAATGCAGGTTAAGGGCCCAACAGAGCAGAGTCCCTTTTTGACATTTTCACGGGTTCAAACCGGCAACTTTCGATTGCCAGTGCAGATCCTAGCCTCAGAACCACCACTCCGCCTAAATGGTACTGAAGGGAAGGAAGGGCACTGGGCCATCCATCTCCTTCCGCAACTCCAGCAGGGGCTCACAGCCTTGGGAGGAATCGGAGTTCACCCAACCTCCATGGTCCTCACCTGGGCACGGTCGGGTCGGCTTCTGCTCCTTTTGGGGCTCTGGTGGCCGCATGAGAAGCACAAAAATTTTTGTAAATAATAAAAGAGCTGTCAGGAGGTGCCGGGCCAAGGTGGATTTTGCCCGTCTATCCACAGTCCATTAGGTCTTCCACTCCATGTCCATGGACACTTAATGGCAACCAAACTAGTAATATGGAGAAACATATCAGAGGAGATTGGTCTTGTGAGAAAGGTACCGGGGTGCCCTTCTGCCTTAGTAGAGTAAGGTGTGCGACTACCTGCTGCCAGGGCTGACAACGCTCTCTTAGATAATAATGATTTGAACATGGGGTCATGTAGATATCTTACATCTCCATCTGTCCGTTTTTACATGACCCCATGTCTGCTTTGGTTTGACATGACCCTGTGTCCGTTTTTACATGACTCCATGTAAAAAGTAGCAAATTATGGATCTTCACCTCAACTCTGCTTTAAAACAAATTGTGCAATGAGAATTTGAGGCAAATTCACAAACCAAGGCTGAGGTTGAAATGCAACATTAAAACATGGACGTTCAACCCCACCGTAGAACCATCATTAGTTTAGTTGAAGTTTATTGTCATAGATATGAAATTCTATCTTGCGTGTTTAATTAGCATTCACTGCCTCCATGATTAGTGCTGCGTATTCTGCCAAGGTTATGCAGAGAGTAATTAAGCACATTATTATTATCTTTTTTTTTTTTTTTACTGTGTCCTGTTCGGCTGTGAAGCAATCAGAATTGATGTCTGAATGCTGGCGACTAGCCTTACAGTTTTTCTCTCAGGTGGAGCGTTACAGCTTCTGCTAACATCACGCCTGATACCAAAACTTTATTAGAAATATTTTCAGAGGTTTTAAGATTGAACGGACACGGAGACAAAGTGAAAGAAAAGAAGAGAGAAAAGGAAGAGGTGGAGGTAAAGGGGGGGGTGTATAGAATAAACAATAAATGAACCAGAATCCGCTTCTAGACCTGCAGAAAGAGAGGGGGAAAAAAAAAAAAAAAAAACCACAAGACAAAAACATTGCTGCATCAGCTACATGAAGATATATAAAAGTAAAAATGTTTGACAATCATACAGTAATTATTACTAAGGCATTTAGGGCCAACCACAACCTTAGGTCATGTGCTGAAGATGTCCAAGTCATACTTATGAAAGCACCATGTGAGCACCTGTGTGCGATACACGTTAGTATGTGTAAGGTTTCTCTATAGGAGCATCCAATAGTGAGTGTGAAGGGCCACAGACCTGCCCCCAAAGCGTCGGAAGATGGGAGGGAGTTCCAAGCCCAGAGATCCAGAGGTCACCCCAGGCGCGGAGACCCCAGGGAGGCCGTCACCAGAGAAGCCCCAACCCCCACTCGAGAGGCACAGAGGATCACCCCGGGGGTCACAACCAGCAGCCGGCAGAGTCCGAGATATCAGCGGCAAGCCCTCAGGCCCGCCGCAGCCGCTCACCCGAGTCGCCGGGCCCGGAACCCGGCAGCCCGGGACCCAAGGGCGATCCACCCCGATGAGGACCCAACATAGCCCAGGGACCAAGATCCCACCAGGCAGCCACCGGGAGCGACCAGACAGATGCTTAAAAAATAAATAAATAAATTTAAAAAAATGTGGCAGGAGGAGGTTAGGCAAAGATGTTGTAGCATTGCCAGATGTCCCAGGAGAGGGGAGGAGTCCAAAACCCCACCTGACATATTCAGTCACACACAAACACAGTCATACACTCCCTCCCAGATGCTCTCACATACACATACAACCCAAGACTTACAAGGATGTACACCAGACACCCATTAACACTCCCCATATACACCCTACTAACTCTGGTCCCGGTGCTGCCATACCTGAGGTACAACCATTCCCGGACGCCAGAGTTAGCCCCGTTCCGCTGGGGTAATAATGAGCAGGCACCCCGTCCAACGCAGAGCAAAGCAACCCACCACTCCAGACCACAGGCAGACGGCCAGCTCCCACTCCTAGCCTCCAGCCCCGGGCAGCTAACTGAGAACAGAGGTGTGATAAGACCTCTAGTCTCCCTCTGCCGGCTCCAATGTAATATTGATACGTGTTGATAAGGTGCATTTTGTGGTTGGGGGGGCGCAGGCAGTGCTGGCATCATGTGGCCTACACCAGCTGATGCCAACACACAGCCCCACTTCCCCCCCAAAACTCTCCGTGACTAGGTGCAGTTTAAAATTGGAAGTGGGCACTGGCACTTGGAGTGAGGTTGAAATTTCCCCCCACCGGATGCCGTTGAGTGTGCTCACTCCCAAGGCCCTAAGTGTGCATTTGTGTGGAATGTTGTTTGTGGAAGTGTTTAATGTGCAAATAAAATTGGGAGGTAGGCTGCCACAGGACTGCAGAAATGGGATCCATACCCGCACCCCTGACTTACCCACACCCCAAGGCCCTATGTGCATGTTTGTGTGATGATGTGAAGGAGCAGGAGGAGGGAAATGTCTGAGGATGGGGAGGAATGGCTGAGGGGCCTGAGCCCTCCAGGGAGCCAGCTCCCCTACTGGCCCCAATAGGCACCTCCGCTTCCAAAATCCACCCGGGGCATGGAGGCCCCAGCCCATCTAGCCACAGCCTCGAAGCAGCAGCATCACAGAGCCCCCACGGAGTCCGAAGCCACCAACCCACACCACCCCAGCAGAATATTTACTCCCATCTCCACATTTACTCAACATTCAGACTAAGTAAGACATAAGACACCCAGGATAAAGCTGGATCCTCCCCCTCCCAGACATCCCCCTCCCCCATGGTGGAACAGAAGTGTTCTCATCCTGAGCTCCTGAAGCCAGGGCCCGGCACTGCCGCATGTTCCGGCCCTCTTCCCGGCGTACATGCCAGGACCCAATCCCCAAGGCCCCACCCAGATCCCCATCCGGGGCGGCCACCCTCATACCCCAAGCCACCAGGCCCCACCCAGACCACCCAGGGGCGATGCAGCCACCAGGCAGCGACCGCAGCCACCGTCAAGACCCCCAAGGCCCCACACACAACTACCAGAAGTCCACCCCCCAGGCAACCCAAGCACCACCAGAGTGGGGCAGCAGCCCCAGCCCAAGACCCCCCTAGTGAACCCACCCCCAGGGATCCTCCAGATACTCCAAGCTCAGACTCTCCACCACATCAACCACAGCATCCCGCAGGACATATCAATGACCCTCCATCATCGCTATGTGATGGAACCGATCAAAGGAGCCCAGAGATTGATTTGAAGTGGAGGCAGAGGCTGTCTAAAGTGTAATATGATCCAATAAAAGATTTCTATACTGGTTAATGCAAAGATTATCTTTGTTTTCCAGTTTATGAGGATAGTTTTCTTAGCGATGCATATGGCAGTGAGAACCACGTGAACCAAATTTGTTTCAATCGGGACATCCTCTAGGTTCCCCAGCAAGCAAAATGAGGGGGAAGTTGGGATATCACATTTCAGACACTTTGACAGGTCTTCACATACTCTATACCAGAATCCTGAACAGGTGGACATGACCACAGTGCGTGGATATAACTGTCAGGAATGTTGTCTGTGCAGGTGTCAGATGGCACAAATCCCATCCTGAACATCCGATGACCTGTATAGTGTACTCTGTGTAGAATTTTGTATTGAATTAATTGTAAATTGGGGTTTCTGATCATTTTAAAAGTTTTTAACAAGTTTGGGACCAGAAAGTCTGATCAAAGCTAACTAATAGATCCTCCTCCCATTTGCCTATAGGAATTGCTATTGTATCATCTATTTTGGTCAATGTTTTATATACTTTAGACAGTAATTTGGGGTGTTTGAGATTACAGAAGTCTAATACCCTTGATGGTGTTTGTAATTCTACTTTTAAGCTTAAATTTTTCTTTAACTACTGATTTAATTTGGAGATATTCTAAAATCTATTCTTGTCTATCCCAAATTGGGAGACTATTCTGTTAAATGGAATGAAATCCAATCCTTCAAATATGTGTTCCATGTATAGAATTCCTTTACTTTTCCAGTATGGGAGGTTCATCATTTTATTGTTTTGCAATATGTCAGGATTATTCCAGATGGGTGTGCGTCTGCATGGAATTAGTGAAGACTCCGTCATTTTTAGATATTCCCACCATGCTGTCAGTGAGGTACTGATATTAATACTTTTAAAGCTTTCATGCTTTCTTATTTTTGAGCTAATAAGCGGTAGGTCCGAAAGCTCTATAGTATTGCAAAGTGTCTGTTCTACATCTAACCAGGACTCATCCAGCGGGTTATGTTGCAACCATCTTGGTATATATTGGAGCCTGTTGGTTAAGAAATAATGATAGAAGTTGGGTAGATCCAGCCCTCCTCTATCTTTGGTCTTCTGTAGTGTTTTTAAGCTAATTCGTGGAGGTTTATCCTTCCAAAGGAATTTAGTGATGGAGGAGTCCAGGGATCTAAACCAATCAGATGATGGCTTGTTTGGGATCATTGAAAATAAGTAATTGATTCTTGGTAAAACCATCATTTTAATTGTGGCAACCCTCCCCATAAGTGATATCGGTAAGGATTTCCATCTAGCAAGATCATCTTCCACTTTCTTTAATAGTGGGATGTAGTTTAGTTTAGTTAGATCTGCCAGCCTGGGAGACACATGAATGCCCAGGTATGTAATATTCCCTGATTCCAATTGTGTATTAAGGGAATTGACAAAGAGAAATTAATTGGAAGAACTGTGGATTTTAACCAGTTTATTGAATAATCTGAAACTCTTGAAAAGGAGTTTATTAGTTCAATTGCTTGGGAGAGAGAGGATTGAGAATTCTGAAGAAAAAGTAACACGTCATCTGCATAAAGACTGATTTTATGTTCTATGTTCTTACACTTTATGCCTTTAATAACTGTAGTTTGCCTGATTGCTGCTGCTAGTGGTTCAATAAAGATAGCAAATAGCGAGGGGGAGAGTGGGCATCCCTGCCTGGTCCCCCTCTGAAGACAGAAGCTATCTGATGTTTGGTCATTTGTCCTGACACATGCTGTTGGTGAACTGTATAATATTTTTAACCAGTTTATGAAGAAGTTTCCAAAACCAAATTTATGTAAAGTTGCAAATAAGAACTTCCAGTTAACTCTATCAAAAGCCTTTTCTGCATCGAGAGATAATATACTGGTTTCCATGTTTCTGCTGTAAGAAAAGTCTATTAAGTTAAGTAATCTACTGAATTTGTGGATGAATGTCTCCCCTTAATGAAACCAGTTTGGTCTGGATGTATTATGAAAGGGGTTACCTTCTCTAATCTTTTTGCAAGGGCTTTACAAATTATTTTCAGGTCAACATTAATAAGAGAAATGGGGCGATAGCTGGTAGGAAATATAGGATCTTTGCCTGGTTTTAACAGGAGACTAATGTTGGCTGAATTCATGTTTGGCTGTAGTCTACCATTTTCTTCTATTTCACTCATCATTCTGAAGAATGTTGGTGCCAGAATGATCCAGAATTCTTTGTAGAACTCTGCTGGAAACCCATCTGGACCTGGAGCCTTCCTATTAGGCATGGAGTTAAGAGCTTCCTGAAGCTCATCTGATGTTAATGGCGAGTCCAGGACTGTAGCTTGGCTATCTGATAATTTAGGAAGTATTATCCTGTCTAGAAACTCATTGATCTCATTATCTGATGGGTTAATCTGTGGTGAGTAGGCTGTAGGCTGGTTATTTTGTTGTGGACAGAGTCGGGGTCCCTTTAGTTAGCTGTTGGGGGCCCTGCCTATCTATGAAAATTGTAAAATCTTAGTAAATTAGGGATCATTCAGATTCTTTAAAAAGTACTTGTGCACTTGAACCAAGTTTATATTTTAATCTGAATATTCTGGGAGCAGGGAGTACAACACCCTCGTCTGCTGTCATGCTTGATTCAAAACAGCTTTTCCCAAAGAGAGTATTTATAACCCAGAGTAGAATTTTTGACAAGATAAGAAAGTTGTTCTCTACATTTGTAATTTAATGAGTGAAAATCACATTGCTGTTCTACTCCTGAATTTGTGAGAGACAAGGAGAGGGAGAGAAACTTTAAATCAATAAAGAGGTTGGGAAACAAAGGCATATCCTAGCAGATGATTTCCTTACATCAAATGGTTCTTTTTTTTTTTTTAATCAAAGGGTTAAACTTGTTGAGGTGGCTCAGAATACGAGTGGTAGATGATAAACTCCTCTTTACCTTGAGACGCAGTCTTCTTTTACAATAGCTGTGTCTTACCTGTTATTCCAGTTCTTCTGGTCTTATTTGAGTGCAGTTCGATCATATCGTGTAATTTCACCTGAGGCCTGCATGGCTGTTACAGACCACCCTACTCAATTCTCCTTTCAGTGTATTTCAAGGCAGGCAGTTTCCAGGTTTATTGGTCCAAAGTATCTTGGTAAAAATAAAACTATTACACCACAGTGTACTTTAAACTTGCCTCATATGGACAGCATACCTACATGGAGAATATTGGAATAAAGTGCCATCTTGGTGCCATCATTTTTTTCTTTTTGCACGTTGTCATAATACAACAAACTTTAAAATCTGCTTATTTTTTCTTACAGCTCCCAAGTATTAAGTTGTATTTCATTTTGGGTCTCTTGTCTGGCTTGGGTTCAAATTCTCCTTTATGGTTTTTCAGGTCATTGCTGCACCCTTGATTTGTGTTAAAGTCACTTTTGTTTATTATTTGCTGTGTTTCATTTGCTTTTTGTTATGTTCTTGTGTTTTGTGTGCAATCACATGTGCCACATACTGACGTGTTTACAATGAGACAAATGTTCTCATATGACCTTTTTGGTCAGCTTTCAGGGCTACCACAATTCAAGTGGTCATGGGGACTATATGGTTCAGATTACACCTACACACTGGAAGGACTGGGGGAGAGACCTTCACAGAGCATTACCTGTGCCAGACCACTAGATGGCAGTCCCCCTGGGTTGCAGCAACCACAGTTTCCCAGAGAGCTTCATGGGAAATGGAGTTCTATGACTCTGTTGGGTGCTGCAGGTGCCACCAGGGTGTGCTGTGGGGACATGGAGCCCTATTTATTGAGACTCCAGACCTACCTGGAAGTGCTTTCAGACAAAGCCTTCAGGACACCAGAAGTACTTCCAGGATCACTTAAAAGGAGCTTCTTGCTTTCATTCCAGGATCCAGAGTTGTGCCTGTTGTCTTTTTGTATTGGGTTTGGGGAGCTGTTTCACCCCCTGGTGGCCACAAATGACAAGACATTGAATTGCTGAAGTTCAGAACTGAATAGCTATTATGCTTTCTGTAAATGTAAGTAAACGTAAAGGTAAATGTATTTAATTGTGTTTAGGTGGATTTTATTTGCTTTTCATCTTGCAGTTAGGGATCAGGGAACACCAGTAAAACCAACACAACCCTCAGCAACCTTCAGGGTCTTGTCACAGAAGGTCTCCCACATCACATTAGGATCAGCAGTCGTACTCAAATCTGAAAGTTCCTCACACAAACTGCATGCAAACTCATTAGAAACCGCATGCTCTTGGAGTCTAGCCAAGTCCAGGCTCATTATCCTAGCAGGTTGAAACCTACTGTACCTAAGCTGGATCCTAAGAGTAGCAACCACAAGTCTGTGGTCAGAATTCACAAACTGGGCTCTTCTGTAGACTCTGCAGTTTTGCAAGAGCCTCCAACATCTGCCCATGAGGATGTGATTGATCTCCTTCACCACACCACCACTATTGGAGTACCAAGTCCAACGATGCAGTTCAGGGTGCTGGAACCAGGATCCAGCGATTCACAGCTCCTGACCTTTTGCAAAGTCAAGGAACATGGTGCCACTTTCACCATGGTCACCAGACCTATGAGGACCAAGACAATCCTCATAGCCAGCCCTGTAAGTGGCAGTGGTTGCATTAAAGTCACCCATGACCAGTGGAATGTCACCTCCTGGGCACCCATCAATGACCGAGCGAAGCTGCGAATAAAATGTTTCCCTCGCTGAGACATCGCTCACTGCGGTCGGAGCATACACTGAGACAACAGACAAGGCTCCCAGAGAGTGCAGTAATCCGAGTCTCATAATACGCTCATTGAAAGGAGTAACATCGGACACCAGCGGAAGAAGCCAATCCGCTACAGCAGTGGTTCTCAACCTGTGGGGCAGGCCCCCCAAGTGGGGCGCAAAGATGTGAAAAAAAGAAAACAATCGAAAATATGAAAAATACATCTATTGAAACCAAAACAAATTAACTTAAACTACATTTTGATACTAGAAAAATAAATAGAGTTAGATAAATGTCGATAAAAGTTAAGTAGGTATAATAAAATATGCATCTACATTTCAAAAAAACGTTAGAAGGGCCGTGATTAAAACTGTTATGAAAACTCGGGTCACAAATACTTAAAGGTTGAGAAATGCTGCGCTACAGCAACAGCTACTCCCTGATTATGACAGCCATCAGACCAATAAAAGGTGTATCCACCTACAGAGATCTGTCCAGTCACCGGTCTGCACACCTCAGAGAATGCTGCCACTGAATTGCAGGGTTTACACAGCTACTCTGACAGCAGAGGAAGATGATCATCTTGCCAGAGACTCAAGGCGTTCCATGCACCCACCCTTATGGGCCGCCTCAAATTGGGACCCGAGTGCTGCCGTGCAGTGGGCAATGCCTCAGCACCACACCAGTTCCAATCCCCAACAGACCTGAACCTGTTGGCTCTCCAATGATTTCGACTTTTCTGGGGATGGGACTCCCGAGAGCTTTCCCCCATTCCCTTCATGATGCGAGCAGCCTTCCTATGGGCAGCTGCAGCAGAGCTACTCCCACGGGGAGCAAAAAGGAGTCCTTTCTGTAGTCTCAGAGCTTTGTGAAGTTTTTTTTTTGTTGTTGGCAATGCAAATTACAAAATATAACTAGGGAGTTAAGTGTCAGACTCTCACAAATATAGAGCACAATGCCTTTGAGTGTGTTGAGGCTTCACAAAGCCACTTCTAACTGCTCATGTCTGCTCAGCACTTGAGCACCCTGGCGGTTCATTAACCAGTGCACATGTCTGCTCGACGTTTCAAACCGCGCTAGATGGATTATTAATCAGAGTGTATGTCTGATCTGAGTGTCGAACCTCATTCCAAATTTCATTAATCAGTGCACATGTCTGCTGAGCACTTTGACTCATTATTCATCGAGCTCTGTTTGAAGTACAAATGGCATCGGCAGAGTTCAAAATTGACAGTTGAAATGAATGTGATGTGGATGATCAATACATTTTAAATGATTGTTCCCAATAAGACTTAGTGGCAAGAAACAAAACTATAAATTATACATTGTGCAAATGCTGACTAGTAGAATGCATAATGCTGCAAAGAAGAGCTTTAGTAATACGGGTGACGATGCCTCTCTCACTAAAGTACTTTCATCTCATAAATATCCCATCTTCACCTCCTGCAAAGTTTTCATGCACGCTCATTTTTCTTCTTTTCTACGTCATATACTATACATCTATTTTGTGGTTCTGCCACTCGCATATGGGGATGCGCTTGTACAATTTAAACTGATTTTTATTTTCATAGGAATTGTTACATATGCATAATAGAACTAACTATTTTACATTACAGCGAGTAATTAACCATATTAAAAATAGTAAACATAATAATTAGAAAGTAAATTATGTTTCATGTTGCGTTAGTTATTCGTTGAGTAATACAATTTTGTTCTGCTTGGCTTTGAAATAAACACGCAAATACTTTTAAAAGTTACACTTTTACAGTAAAACTAAAGTAAAAACAATTTTTTGAATTCAATTTTCATCAATATCACATTGAATTTTGATTCTGTTTGCACTTGCATTGTGAGAACGTGACATAAAACTGCCTGTGATTGAATTTTGTTTTTTTCTCTCTATAAAACGACTTTTTCAAATGTTTGGCTCTGAAATTTGTTAATTGTCTTTGCAAAAGCTATAGTAACGGGAAACTCTTAACATTTTAATATGAATGGCATATCAAGATCTTCCCTGTTGTCTAATGTTATCTGCGGATGATGTACTACATTACCTTTCTTGGATACATCCTTCTTTCTACAGTAATTTGTGAGTTAGAAAACCAGATGATGTTAACGGTTGTACATATTCTTTGTGATATTGTAGGTTGATGTTTTCATCTTCCACACGATCACCACCAGCTGTTTTAGCATAGTCTATTGATACACATTTAACCAATCTGCCGTGTAACCGATCAACATTTTTGCCATTAATTCATTTGACTTCATTGTTTCTCAGTGCTAGGATTGCCTGTATACTCATTTGTTTTGCTGATAACCCTTTATGATGAAATTCTTCAATAAGATTTGGACATAATATGTCTTCTTTAATTGGGCACTTAAACTAAGGAAAACATAAAAATGAATAAGAGCTGAGAGTGCAGGAACTGTGTCTGTCAAAAGCATTCACACGAATGAGAGGGCCGTGGCATGGCTGAATATGGGTGAGAGGAGGGCAGGACTAGAAAAAATCTCATGTCAAAAGTCTCATCTCGCGGGACTTGAAAAATCTCTTCAAAATAGTCTTGTCACAGGATTATATATATTGTGAAAGCCAGCCCGACAACAGACAGACACCTCTCTTAAGTCCACCACACGGTTTTCTTACAGTAAGTACAATAAGTGTCCAAATAGTCCCGCACACACACAGTGCTCCAGCACCAAACACCCTTCAGTTCAGGGCCTCTCCACAGTCCTCTCTGAGCCGCCTTTCCTCCTCACTCCCGAGCATTGCCTTCTTCCACCCGACTCCTGCTCCCTGAATGTAGTGAGGCGGCCCCTTTAATCTTGTCCCGGATATGCTCCAGGTGCCTGACAATGAACTTATATAATATAATGATGAAGTTATATGTAAAAAGTTGTCTTAGTCACAGCACAGTACAATAATAAAACATTTCCTTAAACAAATATGATAGTTGTCCAGTCTGTATCATTACTAATCAACCTTCTAGTTACAGAGGCGCAATCCCAGTCACTAACACATTTACTGTGTACCCCCCCCCCTCCAAAGTAAGAGCACATTCCATCTGATTAATTTAATATTTAATTAAACCCCTAAACCCACATCATCAACCAAAATAACAGCTGATATCGTTACTCATATGATTTATTTTGTCATACACATGAAACAATTATATATTGTGAATAAGGCGATATCTGGCGACCCTGCACAGATTCACACTGAATCACATGTTAAACACACCAGACTTTTATTATACTTCTTCACCTGTGGGTAGTGATGGGCCGCTCGATACTCAGGTCTCGACACTGTGTCGAGCTATCGAAGCACTGGAGATCGAAGAACCGATTCGAGGCTTGCTTCAAATGCACCCGTCACGTGATTTTGAGCACGCTAGCGTAATGACATCATTGATATCTGCATAGTCAGCAGTCGATTTGGTCAGTACAGTATCTAGTTCGCTGAAGTGCTTTGGCTCAAAGCGTAAAGGCGGTTGTCTGTGCTATATTGATAAAATACGCTAACCTGAGTTTAAATCCTAGTTGGGGCCCCGCCTCGGCTCCACCCCCCATCCCTCCAGAACCTCCTTTACCTTCCACTCTATTACAGTCCATCAGAAATAACAGGGACAACAGATTAAATAACTGAGAGGGATGTAAATCACAGAACACAAACTGCAGAACAGAACTCTTCAATAAAGAACAGAACGCTACACTGCTCCCTCCCCACTAAGACCCTCGTCTGAGGGTCCCATAAAAAGTCCCTGAGGTGCCCGGGGGGTCTTCTCAGTCTCCGAGGCCTGCGGGTTGTGAACGCAGGTGGCTGTGCCTGTGGTCCCGCAGCAGGTGGGTGCAGCGCAGGGGGGGAAGTCAAAGGGTTATCAGATGGAACAGCAGCCGGGAAGGGGGTGGTGGCCACCCGGTCCCTTTGAGAGGGCATGGGCCGCCTAGGGCTCTGTTGAGGCTGACCGGTGCCCCTGTAGAGGTGCCAGACTGTCCCTGTGGAGGGCCACCCGCCTTCCCCTAGGAGGGAGCTGGACTCTATAAACCACCTCTCCCAGTCTTTCAAACACTCTACAAGGGCCCACCCAGTGGCAGTCCAACTTAGGACACCGACCCTTCTTTTTTTTCGGGCTATAGACCCAGACCAGATCCCCGGCCTGGAAGTCATGACCTTTAGCCCGCATGTCATAACACCTCTTCTGTCTGATGCCCGCTTTTTGTACCTGGTCACGGGCAAAGGCATGAGCTAAATACATTCTGTGCTGGAGCTTCCTGGCGTATTCTGGCCCTGGCGGAACAGCGGGCACGTCAGGGGGTCTCCCAAAGGTCATCTCCGGTGGTGTGTGCAGTTCTCGTGCCAACATGAGCAGGGCTGGTGTGCATAGGGTGGAGTCCTGTAACGCAGACCTGTAGGCCAATAAGACGAGGGGGAGGTGAGTGTCCCATTCCTGCTGATGCTCTGCTGTGAGGATGGCTAACTGTTTCACCAGGGTTCGATTGAAGCGTTCAACCAAGCCGTCGCTCTGGGGGTGCAATGGTGTGGTCTGGGTCTTCCGCATGCCCAGGCGTACGCACATGGCTGAAAACACAGCCGACTCAAAGTTCCTTCCCTGGTCACTGTGGATGGTCTCTGCGGCTCCAAACCTTGCAAACATGCCCTCCACCAGGGCATCAGCCACGGTCTCTGCCTCCTGGTCTGGAATGGTATACGCCTCTGGCCACTTGGTAAAGTAGTCCATTGCAACAAGGATATAACGGTTCCCCTTATCTGTACAGGGAACGGGCCCACTATGTCCACCGCTACTCTCTCCATCGGGGCCTCCACTGCCATCTGCTGGAGCTCGGCACGGGACTGATGAGGGGGACCCTTGTGCAGAGGTCACAGCGACGGCAGAAGTCCTCCACATCCCTCCTGACCTGACCCCAGTAAAACCCCTGCCTGATGCGACGGAGAGTCTTTGCCACCCCAAAGTGACCAGTCCCTGCGGCGCCATGGCATGCCTGGAGGATATACTCCTCAGGGCCGGGGAACCACCACCTGCCACCTCTCCTCTCCAGTGGCGGCTCCTTCCAGGCCCTCTGCAGTACCCCGTTCTCCACCCTAAGGGCATCAAATTTCTCAAAGAGTCCTTTGGAGGCAGGAGAACACCCTGCACCTCCTTCCACTGTGGTTTGCGCCCTGCCTCCATCCAGCGTAGCACCGGCTGTAGATCAGCGTCCAGCCCATGTTGAGCTCTCCACTCTGTTTGGTCCAACATTTGAGCCAACCTGCAAACCGGTCCACCCCCCTCACATGTAGCATCTTGCTCCTCCTCCCCCTTGATCTCAGCCTCCCTGGCCTCTCTCTTCTCGCAGTACTTGCAGCCCGCATGCACACAAGGGCGTCGGGACATGGCGTCCGCATTAGTGTGCCGGGTCCCCGCCCTGTGCTCTACCGTGAAGGAATACGATGCCAGCTCTTCAAGCCAGCGGGCTATCTGGCCCTCTGGTTCTTTAAAGGACATCAGCCACTGTAGGGCAGAGTGGTCGGAACGGACGGTGAAAGGGAGGCCGCACAGGTAGTACCTGAAATGTCCTAAGGCCTTAACAACTGCAAGGAGCTCCCTGCGGTCACGCAATAGCGCCGCTCAGCTTTGTTGAAAGTCCTGCTAAAATAGGCCACTACTTTTCCCCTCCTCCCCACTTGGCTCAGCACCGCCCCATCCCAACACCACTGGCATCCGTGTCAAGGATGAACGGCCGACTGGGGTTGGGGGTGAGGATCAGGCGTTTGTCAGTGCCATCTTCAAGGAGCTGAAGGCCTGCTCGCACTCTGGTGTCCACACAAAGTCACAGCCCTTTCCTGCAGGTGGAACAGGGGTGCAGCTATACAGGAGAACCCCGGACTGTAATAGGAGGCCAGCCCAAGGAAGCTCTTCAAGTCCTTGATGCTGGTAGGCGTCGACCAGTCCCTTACCGATCGGACCTTGTCCTCCAAAGTGCTGATTCCCTCACCCCCGATCCTGTGTCCCAAAAATTCCAGTTCCTTCCTCATGAAGCAGCACTTTTCTGGGTGCAGCTTCAGTCCTGCTGCTGCTATCCTCTGTAGGACTCTCCTCAGCGAACCCAGTGCCGCCTCGAAGGAGCCCCCATGCACAAGAATATCGTCCAAATAAACCAAGCATTCTTGGCGGGAATGGCATCCAGGACCCTTTCCATTAGCCGCTCAAATGTGGCTGGGGCGACAAAGGCCAAAGCTGAGGACCTTGAACTGCCACAACCCCGCCCGGTGCAGAAAGCGGTCTTGGACGGGCCTCTGGGCTGAGTGGGACCTGCCAATAACCGCTGCGTAGGTCTAATGAGGAGAACCACGATGACCCCGACACCAGATCCAAGGACTCATCTATGCGGGGTAGCGGAGTGCAGTCTTTTTAGTCACACTGTTCAGAGGCCTGTAGTCTACGCAGAACCTCATTTTCTGACTCTTCTTTTTGTGGACCATCACAACCCCCGAAGCCCACGGGCTGTTGGGCGGCTCAATGATCCCTGCGTTGAGCATTTCCTCAATCGCCTGTCAGCGGCCTCCTGATGTGCCAGGGGAGGCGCGGGGCGTGTCTTGATCGGCCGCGCGTCCCCTGTGTCGATCTCATGGTGGACCAGGTGTGTCAGGCCGGTCTCTTCTGAGAGTGCGAAGATGTCCTTGAATTCCCACAACACCTGCCACAGCTGCTCTTGTTGCTCGGGTTGCAGGCCATCACAGCTGCGCCTCCAGATCTCTTTCACTGCCGTCAACCTGTCAGCCTCCCCGACACGGCTGTTGGACCAAGGACTGTGGCTGTACATCTCCCCTGGTGTGGATGACAGGGTGCACGGGGACAGGCGGGTCCACCTGCAGGGGTAAGTCCTCCATCTGATGGGTCCCGCTGCTTTCGATGCCGCTGGAGATGAGCTTTGGGACTGCGCAGGTCGGACCATCTGCACCATGGGACCCCGGGAACTGTAGTGTGTTTTTCCCCAAGTCCAGTACACACCGAGCTGCCCTTAGAAAGTCTAGGCCTAATATGCACTCATCCTGTACAGCTGCAACCCACACCTTAAAGTCCACTACTAGGCCACCTACCCGGATGTTCACCAGCCCCCGCCCCAGCATGGGAGTTAAATCCCCGTCACAGTTGAAGCTTGGGTGGCTTCCAACTGCGTCCCTGCTGGAACCATGTCGGGTCTGAGGAGCGTGGCAGTGGAGCCCGTATCTATTAGAGCTACACAGACGCCCCTTCAGGGTGATAGGGACATGGCAGAAGTCCCCAACATGAGTCCAGCCGGCGACCCTGATCCATTCAGCGCATCGTCTGCTTCTGGGGAAAGCTGAGCCATACTTTCCCGGCTTTGCAAGTGGGCTCTATCCCCGGCGGACCCACGGTGGGACGGATGAGTAGGGGTCTGCGCCGTCCCTTCTCGCAGACCCTGGGCCGTTTCCCTGTCGGTCAGCACGCTTTGGGCACGCGCGCTGATGTGGCCGCCCTGGCCGCACACCCAGCAGACAAGATCTCCGGCGGTCGGCGCTCTGCGGGCTGGAGTGACACAGCTCGAATCATCTCTGTCAGCTCGCTGACCCACGCCGCCTCTCTGGTCCTTGAATTTCGCTACCCACGGCCCTTGCAACAGGGCTACAGGTGAAGGCATCAGTCTCAACCGTAGCTCCCACCAGCTCCCTCTCCAGCGCTATCTCTAAAGCGTTCTGCAGCGTGCAGGGTGGGCCAGCTGCGTCTGTGCCCGCAGATCCCTCGGGGACAGAGCCGGATGAATTGGTCCCTTGCAAGCTCGCTCTGCACCACGGCTGGCATGTGCGAGTAAGCCCTCCTCGTAGTTTCAATCTCTGCAGCTAAAGCGCGGCGCTCCCTGTCAGTCTCTGTCTATTAGCCAGTTCAGAGCGCAGGACAGCGGGCTGATTAAATTGTCCAAACCGCTGCAAGGCCCCAACTAAGGCCTCATAGTCACCCCGTTCTTCTGGGCTAAGTAACAGCAGACAGCGAGGCATCATCCGTGAGGCACAGAGCCAGCTGAAGTGCTTTGATGTCTTCGGACCAGCCCGCAGCCTTCGCCAGCAGTTCAAATTGGGCATAAAAGGCCTCCCAGTCAGTCTTACCAGAATATTTGGCTTTTCATCTGCGGCTGGACACATAGGGGCCGCCATTTCTGTTTCGTTGCTTCCCTCCTTCCTGGTGGTATTTTTGCGCGCCAGCGCCGTCCCGCCAACCCAGCGCTGAATCCGGCGTCCAGCTAGCTTCCTGGCCGTCTGCCTCAGGCGAGCTCGTGCTCCATGTCACGGAGAGCATCTATCCTACGTCCCGGTGTATCAGTGTTATCACCATACTCCACCTCCTCCTTGACTTTTGGTGGCGCCTGCGTTGTCCGCTGCGGCCATGCTATTCACGGTGATAGCAGGGTTAGCTGGAAGCTGCTAGCTAGCTCACCCGAAAGCCAAGCACAATCCGGTGTTTACTTCTGACACCAGTGTAGCGTCTTCCAGACATAATGACGATCCGAGATGGTCACTTGGTTAGTTCCCTCTTTATTAGTCACAAAAAGACCCCACCCCCCATCCCTCCGGAACCTCCTTTACCTTCCACTCTATTACAGTCCATCAGAAATAACAGGGACAACAGATTAAATAACTGAGAGGGATGTAAATCACAGAACACAAACTGCAGAACAGAACTCTACAATAAAGAACAGAACGCTACAATATTTTGGAGACATTATGAACGATTTACATGGAGCACCTTTTTCCTCGGTGTGGAATCGTGTCCACCAAGAATCTGTAACAAATCGATGAGCATATTTTGCGTAAGATAGCACGTATTGTAACAATCCAGAATCTATTCTACCCCATGTCGATCATATCACAGAGGCTAAGAAATGCTTCACTAAAGCCGACGTGGTCATTACACCAGTATATGCGCAAGACATTCCTCATTAAACGTTTTTACTATTCATTGATTCCCAGATCTGTTGCTGATTTGTATTATTGATTTCCAAAAAGCAATGTGAGTAAAAGCGTGTTCTGCATAACTAATCACAACTGTCGTTAAAACAGAATCAGCGCCATCAACAGTGTCTTCTGCAATTTTAGGAAAGCCTCAGGATTTCTGCGTTAATGAGACAAAAAAGTTGTAAAGAAACTTTGCGAATTCATCCAGAGGTGAACGTAAAGATCACTCAAGTACTGATAAGAAGGAGCAGCTGGATAAGCACTTTTGGAGCCAAACTTTTAAAAAATCACCTGACTTTGTCAGCAACATCCTGTACTTGTGAATTCATCTTATCAAAGGCTGCTTAGCAGGGTAAATAAGTAATCTTCCAAAGTGCAGCACAACAGAGTAAATAATTGACGTAAATAGAATTACTGAAAGACTAAGATTTTGTCGTTTCTGTATTCTTAAACCATCTTCCAGTTACTCAATCCCCCGCAGTCAATGTCACATTCAATGTTCTCTGCTCCTTAACCTGTCTTGTTACCCAAAGCATCAACACTCAGTTTCATTCAAGGCTTTACCGTCCTTCCTTTCATACACATAAGACACACATTTCCTCTACATACGTGTCCAATAATAATAGTAAACTTGCAGGAACGAGAAAAAGCACAAGATGGGAATATTTATGACAAGAGCCTGGGCATCAGGATGAGAATGTGCCTTGTCACCCATTACGTGAGCTCGTCTGCCATCCCTCGGTTACACTGGCACACGTTACACTCGGGGGCAAATGTAATGGAGAATACCGACAATGTACACCTTCAGAAGTGGAATAAATCGACTGTATAAGTAGAACATTTCAGATAAACGATGAATTTTGTTAATCATAAACAATGCAACATAACTATTATATGTGTTATTTATACTCACCAAACGTTACATATCTGCAAATGAACATAGGTAATATGTTTATAATCATTCTCACTAAAATACACTGTTAAATATATTAATGAGCAAATTGAGACAGATTGGCCTTTGGGAAATATAAAAAGCGTAAAAAGCGCTGTGTCACAAGAACGAGACATGGACAGATAAAGAGTTGGGGCAGCCACCCGTATAATGTAGTATCCTGGCTACAAAAGGTCGTTTTATCAAAACAATCAGCACTGAAGTGCATTCAACTGAGTCCAGTACAAGACTGAGGAAACAAAGGAAAAGGGGCAGATTTTAAAGGGGGAGACAGGAAGTGAGGTCATATGGATCTGGCACGTGGTCTTCCACCATTGGTTCATAGCCGGACATGACATCAGAGGGACTGGAGCTGGTGTGGCCGACTTCCATTGGCTCAGTCCCGGAAGTGATGTCAGGAGAGCCAGGTGAAATCCCCCGGGGATGGTCTACAGGCAAGGGAGAAAAAGAGTCAGTGCACTCTGCCACACCCCGCATGCCTCGAACTGCCTTCACTCATGCCCTTAGCTGCCTCCCATGCGCGTGTGTGACAGCTGTCATTTAGGACAGAATGCATTGTTAACGTGGAAGCACTCTCTACTGACGCGATGTCACGAAAAAAAAGAAACAGCGCAGTCCATGCAAACTCAAATCCTCCTTGATGTTTGACCTTATGATTAATTGTCAATATCAAATCAATAAAGTCATTTTAAGAAGATGACAAGTCTACTATAGTCAGTTTAATCAACGCTCCTTTTAAAAAGTTTGCTTATACAGAATATGAAACAGAATCTCAATGATACAGGACTACGTGAGTAGTAACTAATATGTGACACTGAGAGATTATAATTCCTAATAAGGGAACAAGTAAAAACTAAGACTTCCTAAAACGGACACTGTAAATGTAGGCATTTCAATAAATAATTTAGGAGACTTGTGTGTGCATTTCAATATCGATTTAAGAACTACGTAGGCCACGTGTTGTACTATAAACGGTAGCTCAAGCAGCACTTAACAGTAAATAGTCTAACAGGACAATGACTGACTGAAAGCGAAGATGCTGCGCCGCAACAATTAAGGTTCACACTGTCGTTCTGCATGTTTAGAAGGCGCTGGTTGGCTGAAACTGTTTATAGCGAATTGTCCCAAGTTGGAAGTGCTGTATAGCGATCAGAAACGAAAAGACACATTTAGGCATGCTGGACAGTAGTTTGTTATTCTACAGTACAAATTCAGTGCGACAGCAGGGTCTTCAAACACTCAAATATGAAGCTTATTACGTTTTACAGTGAAACTCTCTAAATACAAAATATAATTAGGGACGCGTGCCCCCTGCCCAACTACGGCGGCCCAACCTTCCCTTGATCGCTCGATTCGCTCGCTATCTATCCAAGTTCGAAATTTTTGTTCAATGGAGGAATTGAAAAAAACACCTTTCACAAGAGGAGGATCAACAATGCAAACTCCTGGTGTTTTTATTGAGAGACAGTTGCAATACCATTGAACTACCTAATCAGGATAATTAACGAGCTCCACACAACTGAACTACTACTACTGTTCTTACTGCGGCAGATGTAGAAATATGTTGTTTGACATATGCACGTTAAATTGGTTTAATTGAAACGAGAGTATCATTGTTGTATTCTCCTAATGAAGACGAAAAAATTATATTTATAGATGTATACTATATGACGTACGGTTTTGAACAAAATTAAGTGTTCCATAAAAAGGTTGAACAATTTACCTAATCTTTTCATATATATATAAAGTTGATATATGACAATATATCTTTGACACTATGTATCAGACAAAGGAAATCACAGCAATCCATAAGAACAATAATTAATTCTCAGCAACTACCTGAATTGTAGCTTAACCATATCAACTGAAATGTGTAATGTCAATACGAATTACAAAATATAACTAGTTAAGTGTCAGATAGACTCTCAAAATATAGAGGTCAATGCCTTTCAGTGTGCTGAGGCTTCACAAAGATTCAGTAACCAGTGACCATGTCTGCTCGAAGCCCTGTCATGATCCAATCTTGGTACTACGCATGTCTGAGGGTTCAGTAGCCCCGTCATGATCTCAGCTGATGCGCATGTATGAGGCTTCTGAGCCCGTTCAAAGCCCGTCATGGCCTTAATCTCAGTACTCTCGCATAGCTTCGACTCATTATTTATTCATCGAGCTCCCGTTTGAAATACATATGGCATCAACAGAGTTAAAAAACTCAACAGAATTCCCATTGAAATGAAAGTTTGTAGATGATCAATACATGTTAAATGATCGTGCCCGATAATACGTTGTGGCAAAACATAAAATTATAAATTATACATCCTACAAACGCCGACTTGTTGAATGCATAATGCTGCAAAGAAGAGCTTTAGCAATACGGGTGCGACACATCTTCACTATAATACTCTCCTAAATATCCATTCTTACGCCTTATGCAAAGTTTTTCATCAACACTGAAGGTATGTCATATAGTATACATCTATATATAATTGTTTTCGTCTTCAGTACATACATACATGTATACATTAAAAAACATACATTATATACCACCCTCCTGAAGAATAGTAGTGGTGCAGTGGTTAGCGTTACGCTTCATAATAAAGCATACGTGGGTTGGGTCCCACGTCCACCCCTGTGAGTCTTATTTTTATTTTTTTTTAATTAAATAGCAAATTCCAGCGTGGACGGGGCGAGCAAGGCCAGAACACTAGTAAAGATATATCAAATGGAAATGTGCATCTTGTTTTATGTCTATAACAAAAAATATTTGAGTAACGATTTCCAACTGGTTTTGTAGTTGTTGATGGCGGGTTTAGCGGTTTAAATTTTTAAATATTAAATTGATAAGGTGGAATGTGTTCTTACTTTGAGTGTTAATGTGTTAGTAACTGGGATTGCTCCTCTATTACTGGAAGATTGCTTAGGAATGATACAGACTGGACAACTATATGTTTTTAGGAAATGTTTTATTATTGCACTGTGCTGTGACTAAAAACTTTACTGATCACCTGTCGGACCTTGAAGATGTGTTCACGAGGAAGGGATGCTACTGTTAAAAGCAAATGCGTTTTCAACAGAAGGTCAGATGTGTTTATCCGCTGCTTTTTGTTGCCTCAGCACTCAATCTTGAATGCCGACCTTGATATTGCACTGCTCATCTTGAAGTGTCCGTGTGTGTCTGTGTGCGGTGACTGATCTGCGCCCGTGTCTCTCAGCCTCTCTGATGTGCTCCGGATTGACACTTTTGAATGTTTGGTGCAGCAGAGCAAATTCAACCTGATCTACCACAGTGGCTTTGTTATCACTTTATTCCAGCGTTTCTCATCCTTTAAGTATTTGCGACCCGAGTTTTCATAACAGTTTTAATCGCCCCCCCCTTAACATTTTTTGAAATGTAGATGCATATTTGATTATACCTACTATGAGCGATAGAGCTCACGCTCCTTGAACCCCTGTCCACGACTCCAGACACCAGGTAAAGTCAAATGCTGACTTTATTTTTATGCCACAGTGCACAAAGCACACTCTCCACCACAATACTCTATAAATCACCATAAATCAATAATACACAATCCTCCAGCTCCCAGACACTTTCCACCCCTTCCACCCAGCTCAGCTCATTTTCTGGGAGTTCCCATAGTCCTTTTATACTCCCTGACCGGAGGTGTTTCTGCCCAACAGTCCACAAGTCCTTATTCCTTCCGGGGCAGGGTAAATAGTCCTTTTCTTCAACTCGGAAGTCCGTCACTCTTCCTATGATGAACCTCTGGGTCACAGGGGCCGCGAAGAAGCCCTTGATCCTCCCTGCAGCTCCCTCCTGTGGCCCCACGGCATCCAGCAGGGCTTTGCATAAAAACTCCATTGTCCATGATGCCCTGCTGGTCTTCTGGGGACCTCCATGCTGCAGGAGGGGCTCCCACCTGGCTGACTTGGGGGTATTGGCGGGATAAATGGCCGGCCATCCTTCCACTACTTAACTTTTATCGACATTTATCTAACTCTATACAGTATTTATTGTTCTATTATCAGAATGTAGTTTAAGTTAATTTGTTTTGGTTCAACAGATGTTTTCTTTTTTCACATCTTCGCCCCTTTTGTTCCAGCCCACAGGTTGAGAACCACTGCCTTATTCAATGGAGGGTTCATGGACGTCAAATGGCAATGAATAGAAATGGATTAATGTAAATCACGTGAGCTGCCATCCGAATTAGACATCGCATTTTGATGGCGATTTTGGTGATTCCCGAACAGATTTCTTATGCGATCCTTCCACAGTATCTCTCAAAATTATTTAGTTCAAATTGGTTATAAAGATATCGATTCTGATCATTTTTTTTATTATTGTTAATTTTGATCAGTCTTTAAGTCGGATCGAACGCGGGCTCAGAATTTGAAAAGCAACCACCTTAGTTAGTTGAGCCATTGGGCGTCATTTCTTTGTAGCAAACTCGTTACTTTCATGCTCCATAAAATATTGTAAAAGTACTAATAAATGAAATATTTCAATACTTGATCGAATAATAACAACTGATTTAAGGATTTCACCTTTTCTTTTCTCAAATGTGCTTTACCTATATCATGGCAAAGTACAGGGATAAACCTTTATTTTCTGTCTACTCCATTTTAATTAAGTCAAACCAAAGAAAACATTTAAGGCTATTAAATGTGATCTCAAGAAAAGATGAAGGTTAATTCTAATACTAATAACAGGAGCGATTATAATGATAATACAGTTGCAAAAGTAAATACTAATTGAAAGAGCGGAATCCATGAGTGAAGCGTCTTATTTTGTTTAACTCTTGCTATCAGTATAGTGCATTCTCTTGGTACGGTTAGTTATATATATATATATATATATATATATATATATATATATATATATATATATATATATTTTGACATCAGACACTAGAAGTTGCTGAGAACCCTTCTCTTCATTGCATTCAAAGCAAATAAGAATTTTAACAGACGTCATTGAAGTGGCTCATGAGTTTGTGTAATGTTAATGAAAATGGCCAGGAGGGTCACTAGAGAGGTGAGTGTCAAATGCTTGAAGCTTCAATACAATTTCGACACAATTGCTTCAACGTTTTGATGCTTCATGAGGCTTCACTCATCACTACCTGTGGGCATGTCTTCCCTGTGAACCCCACATGCAATACAGAGTCCAAAACCACCATCCCTCCAGGCAACCTTGTCCTCTTAGTCCCAATTCTGGCCCTTGAGTAGTGGCTGCAGGCTCTTTTGTAGCCCTCTCAGAAGTGCTCAGGTGGTACTTACCACTTCGGGGGTGGTC
>NW_024379832.1:0-11191 GCF_016835505.1 Polypterus senegalus
CAGTTTTACATTCCTTCCTTGCTTGTACAGGATTCACGTCTCCCTGCTGATAACTACAGCCTTTTTATTTAATCCACGGCTTCTCTGCTGTTTTGTTATTATTTATTACGATTATAGTTATTGTTGAGGTATTTCAGACTACTTTACATTGTTCAGAGTACCCATTTCCTTTATCATTCCAACTCTACCCCCATTAACATGTCTATCGAGGTGGTTTCCATGCCCGAGATGGCACCTACCTTTTCCATTCTCTTTGTTACATATTGCACACAGCCATATCAGGCTCACTTCTGATATCTGGAGGAACATTGTGTCTTATGTATTGAATGACAGATGACAGTACAGGAGATAATCATACTACACAGGAGCACTAGAAGAGTGAAATGCTTAAGCCCTTCACCTATGCATCTGCATGTGAGTTAATGTCGGTTGTCGCGTTCAAGTGTACCGAAAATGGCCAAATATGAATGTTTAAACTCTCAAAAGCTGGATGTGAAGTTATTGATGAAACCGGTTGTATACTTACAACGCTTGACAGATGCCTAATGTCTCTTCAACACAAGTCCTACAAAATACTGTTGTAATTGGAAACAAACCATGAAACTCAAACCGACTATGATAGCAGCAATCCAAGCTGTGAGATTTGAAACAAGATTACTTTTCACATGGCTAACTGACATACGCTGTATGCCTAACAGTAAGCCCAGAGCACAGCTTGGTCATTTACAAATCGGAGGGGCAACTCACAATGTGGTATACAAAGAGATCCTTAACAAATAATTATTGGTATATTTTCCTCAGTTTAAAAAGGTTTAATTTTCTTCTTAATACAAATTTTAAGGCAGTACTTTTAGCCACTCTGAAACGTGGGTATTTTGCTAGTATATATATATATATATATATATATATATATATATATATACTAGAAGAAATACCCGGCAGCAAGTCGCAATTGAGCAGTGTGTTAAAGAAGTTAGTGAAAAAGAAAAGGAATACCAAAATAATAATGTAGGATGATTGTTAATGTAATTGTTTTGTCATTGATATGAGTGTTGTTGTCATATCTATCTATATATATATATCTATATATATATATATATATATCTATACAGTAATCCTTCACTACATTCTTGAACCCGACTTTCAATGGGTTCACTCTATCATGGATTTTAAAATGTAAGCATATTTAAATATATATCACGGATTTTTCCCTGGTTCGCGGATTTCTGCGGACAATGGGTCTTTTAATTTATGGTACATGCTTCCTCAGTTTGTTTGCCCTGTTGATTTCACTACACGGAACGCATTGGCGGATGGCTTAGAATCTACCCAATCAGAGCATGTATGACATATTAACTAAAACTCCTCAATGATATAAGATATGCATCCCGCGCTGTGCTTGATAGTTTGCTTTTCTCTCAGACTTTCTGTGCGCCTGGCCGGAGTGGGTGTGAGTAGAGGGGCTGTTTGCACAAGAAGGCTGTTTGTTTAGAAGATAATGGACGCTCCTCTAAAAATGCCACTTTATCGCGTGCTTAAGCACACATAAAAGCAACGTATTGATTTTTTTTATTGTTTCCTTTACTCTCACGCTCTCTCTCTCGCTCGCTCTCTCTGACATTCTCTGCTCGTGACGGTGCTCCTTTGAAGAGAAGATATGTTTGCATTCTTTTAATTGTGAGAAAAGAACTGTCATCTCTATCTTGTCATGGAGCTTAGTTTAAACTTTTGACTAAAGATTGTTATTTCATGTCTAGAGGGCTCTAATAATGTTAACAGTGTAGGTGAGATTATAAGGGCTTAAAATATATAAAATAACCATACAAATCATATGTTTTCATCAGCAGATTTTCATCTATCAAGGGGGTTCTGGAACGCAACCCCCGTGATCGAGGAGGGATTACTGTATATATATATAGCAAAACACCTGCGTTTGGCAGAAGTAGTAAAGAAAAGGAAACATTTTAATAATAACGTAACATGTTTGACAATGTAATTGTTTTGTCATTGTGATGAGTGTTGTTGGTATATATATATATATATATATATATATATATATATATATATATATACACAGACACACATATATACATATATATACACATATACATATCTACATATATACTGTATATACACATATATATAAATCTATATATATATATATATATATATATTAGGGGTGGGACTCCGATTAAAAAAAATAATCCAATTAAATAGAGGCTGTGTAATAATTAATCTTGATTAATCGTATGTAATCCTTTCCGTAAATTTGCCCCAAATCACAAATTTGGTATTTTTTTATTTAAAAGGGTTTTTAGTGGGCTTACAGAATCAAATAATAGACATGTTATTAAATAATAACAATAAATTGTATGGACAGAGTGTATATAAATATAAAAGGCCCTCTTTAAAGCTCGCTCAGAATACTATTCTACATTAATAGATAGCAATAATAAAAATCCTAGGGTACTTTTTAGAGCAGTGGCTAAATTAACAAATGGGAATTCAGATCAACAGTACAAAATACCAACAGATATTAGCAGTACAGACTTTATGAACTTCTTCAATGAGAAAATTAAAAATATAAGATCCCAGATCTCAGCATCACAGTACAAACCAAATACTAGCTTAGCAGACCCTGTGTCACATTGCATTCAGCACTTTAATAATTTTAATCCTGTAACTCACCAGGAAGTCTTAACTTTAATTACTAAAATGAAGCCCACTACTTGTTCCCTAGATCCAATGCCAACAAAACTAGTAAAAGTGCAATGGATGTTCTTGCAGCCCTATTCTAAATTATCAATAGTTCATTACTGCATGGCACAGTACCTGATGCACTAAAAGTGTCAGTCATTAAACCTTTACTTAAAAAGTCAGACCTAGACCAACACATACTAAATAACTATAGGCCTATTTCAAATTTACCATTTCTCTCTAAAATACTAGAGAAAGTAGTCGCCAGTCAGCTTCAGTCACACCTTACGCATTACAATTTATTTGAGAAATTCCAGTCTGGCTTTCGCACTGGTCATAGTACAGAAACGGCACTAACACGGGTTGTAAATGACATTCTGATATCCTCTGATGAAGGAAATTCCACTGTAATTATGTTGTTGGACTTAAGTGCAGCATTTGACACCATTGACCATTCTATTTTACTGCACAGGCTAGAAAACGATGTTGGGCTTACAGGCCCCTTGCTCGCTTGGTTCAGTTCTTATTTATCAAATCGATTCCAGTATGTACAGAAATGTGCTGACAGTACTCCATCATTATACACAGAAGTTCAATATGGTATCTGCAGGGCTCAGTACTGGGACCTTTACTGTTTTCACTTTACATGCTTCCACTGGGATCTCTCATTAGGAAACATAATGTTAATTTTCACTCGATGCAGATGACACCCAGTTATACCTTTCATTTAAATCAAATGAAGTTTCTCCGATGTTGTCTTTAATTAGTTGTGTTAGTGAATTAAAGGAATGGATGAATGAGAACTACTTGTCTTTAAATACAGATAAAACAGAGATGTTAATTGTTGAGGGAATGCTGATCACAACAATATTTTGTCCATTTAACTCAGTTGGAATCCCAATTAATTTTACTGAATCAGCCCGCAATCTAGGAGTTATCTTTGACTCTAGCATGTCATTTAAAGCGATATTACAAAGTCGCCCAAAACATTTTTTCCATCTTAAAAATGTTAGGAAATTAAGGCGCTTTCTAAATAAACAGGATTGTGAGAAATTAATTCATGCATTTATCTCTAGTAGGATTGACTACTGCAATGCGGTGTTCACTGGCTGTTCAAACTGTTCTCTATACAGCCTCCAGTTAATCCAAAATGCCGCTGCAAGAATTATTACAAGAACAAGAAAATATGAACACATAACCCCAGTTCTTAAATCTTTACACTGGCTCCCAGTTAAGTTTAGGGCAGATTTCAAAATCCTCCTTTTAACATATAAAGCATTAAATGGCCAAGGTCCGGCTTACTTGTCTGAACTTATCATGACTTACAAACCTGAGCGAAATTAAGATCTCAAGATGCCGGTCTGCTTAGGATTCCAAGGATTAATAAAATAACAGTGGGAGGTCGAGCTTTAGTTACAGGGCCCCTAAACTGTGGAATGGTCTTCCTGCTTCCATAAGAGATGCCCTTCAGTCTCAGCCTTTAAATCCCGGCTGAAGACTCACTACTTCAGTTTAGCATATCCTGACTAGAGCTGCTGATTAACTGTACATACTGCATCTCTGTTGTTAGTCATTAGCACTATAACATAAGTAACATGATAATTATATTTGAATACTAACCCTCACCTATTCTGTTTCTTTTCTCGGTACCCAAATGTGGCCATTGGTGCCACGGCCCACCTGCCAAGTTGTTTGCCTGCCTATGGTAAAGTCATCCCTGATGGAGGATCACAGGAATCATGGGAAAGAGGGTCCTTTCATCGAGCAACATTTCAGCCGGTGGCATGGCCAAATGGGGAGGCAGCTAGATGGATGAGGTCTCCAGGACTCTAAAAATATCCAAACCTAATTATGTCATATCATCTACTGTTAAACCGTACTTCTAAAATTTTTATTATTATGCTGTCTTAAGGAATTGTTCTGTTCTGTATATTGTATTGTATTGACCCCCTACTTTTGACACCCACTGCACGCCCAACCTACCTGGAAAGGGGTCTCTCTTTGAACTGCCTTTCCCGAGGTTTCTTCCATTTTTCCTACAAGGTTTTTATTGGGAGTTTTTCCTTGTCTTCTCAGAGAGTCAAGGCTGGGGGGCTGTCAAAAGGCAGGGCCTGTTAAAGCCCATTGCACTTCCTGTGTGATTTTGGGCTATACAAAAATAAACTGTATTGTATTGTATTGTATTGTACATGGACATGAATATTGTAAACTCAAGCTCTTTTAATTTCTGAAAAAAAAATGCTTTTAAACTGCATTTGAATTCAAAACAGAAACAAAAATATCATCCCTGGTTAAAATTGGGCAGACTTAAAAATAAAGTGGTAGTTTAAGTACTTTAAGTACATTTTCAGAATGGTATTGTCTTTAAATAATAATAACCAAAATTTCCACAGAAAGTGCAGTTTTCTTCTTAAAAAAAAATAAGTCAGAAACATAAAAGGTAATTTGACCAACTTAATCTTTAAACTCTGAGTAACCTTAGCCAAAATTATTTTGTACATTAGGCTAAAACAGTGTGATCATTGAACATTTTGTAATTAGATGTAATTAGAATTACTAACAGTCACGGAAGTCCAATGATCCCCAGTAAGATCCACAAAGTCCACTTTCTGTAATGCATTTGATTTTGCTTGCTTTTCAGTGTGCACAAACCCATGCTTTTATCAAGGCTTCGGGTAGTTTTGAAATGAAATTTTCCTCCGATCAGTCGTAGGAACGCGCTTCATTCACGACTCTAACATTTTTGTAGCTGTGATGTGTGCATCAGTGTAATTGATGTACCAGGAAATCATGCATTGACAAAAGTTCCCTTTGCTTGGAATTGAAAGTGTGATTAAATGCGTTATTTTTTGTTATGCAGTACATGCATGAAGCTTCTCAGCTGTGCTTGTGCTAAGAAAAGGAATGATTTTAAAAATAACGTAACATGATTCTGCATTAACGCATATTTTTCATACGTCCCAAACCAAGGAGATGCACGAGGTTAAAATGAATCGGGAAGCGCTGTACATACTCAGTGCATCCCTCTCGGGAATCAAACCTCGGATGTAGGGCTAGAGGCTGACCTCTCTACAATTAGCGTGTGCTTGTCTATTTGAGTATGTAGATCGGATATATATATATATATATATATATATATATATATATTCACACAGAGAAGTAGTGTTGTTAAAGAAGTTATGAAAAAGAAAAGGGAACATTTTAAAAATAACGTAACATGATTGTCAATATACAGTAATTGTTTTGTGGGTGTAATTGAGTGTTGCTGTCATCAAGGATTTGATTATCATTATTTGTTTCAATCAGGGTCGTATTTGTACGATGTGTTGTGTTCAAGTTACATTCCGTGTTTGTCAATCGTTGTAAAGATAAGAGGTTTCATTCATCGATTCGTTTCTTACTGCATCAATAAACAGCTCGTCTTCCTCTTTAACTGAGATGTGACACACTGCATGCACGGGTATTTTTTTTACACTGTCTTCCTTTAGCGGGACATTCACTTTTTCCACCATGTGCTTTGTTTCCGCAGTAGCTGCACTTATGAATATGCTTGTATGTATCAGACTCTTCATATTTTTTTGCTGCCTTCTCAATTGTGTAATTCGGTTTTTGTTCAGCACACTTTGGAACTGTTGCTTTTTGTCTGTGCACTGCGTCCAGTTTCGTGAGCTGCTTGGTGTTCTTGCATCGAAGGTTCCCAGCTGTGCTGGTGCCATTTCATGCGATGTCCACGGCTGTATGTAATGTCAGCTAAGACCCGGCACTTAAAAGTTTCTCTCGCAGTTTCGCTGAGTTTGTGCCAAACACCACCCTGACCATCTCATCTTCCTCTGCATAAGCACAGTCCTTCACCCGTGAATATTTAGCGGCAGTGTTTCTATTGGATTACGTGCTGACAGAGCGGCCTTATATGGGCAGGCACTAAATTACAAACACCAGCGGCAGCCTGTCTATGAACTTAATTTAAACTTTAGGTTTACACCGTGCTTTGTTTCCGAAGTAGCAGCAGTCATGAATATGGTTGTATATGTCACTCGCTAAAGCACTTCTTATTGTTTCGCTGCCTTCTCAATTATATAATGCATGTTTTCTTCAGCGCTTTTGGAGCTCTTCCTGGTTTTCTACGTTACTGTGTCACACAAAACTCCACTTTACGGCCATCCAGCTCAACTCCATTACAGTATATGGAGAAAAATAGCTTCCAGTTATGACCATTACGCGTAGAATTTCGAAATGAAACCTGCCCAACTTTTGTAAGTAAGCTGTAAGGAATGAGCCTGCCAAATTTCAGCCTTCTACCTAGACGGGAACTTGGAGAATTAGTGATGAGTCAGTCAGTCAGTCATGGCTTTGCCTTTTATTAGTATAAATAAGATTGACTACTGCAATGAGACATCCAATGGCTGCTCAGATCATTCTTTATACAGCTTTCAAGAATGGCATTCTGCTGATATCCTTGCAAATGAAAGAGAAGTTTTTTGCTTTTTTTCACCTGTACAGGAGCAAATGTAGCGGAGTGTTTGGAGGAGCATTTTGTCAAAAATACTTGTACTTGTGTGGTATAGCGGGTCCACAGCTCGTGTCAAAGGGCCAGCTTTTAAATAAATAATCACCACACTCGCGGCTTAGCGAAGGGGCATGGTGGTTGTGTGGCTGAAGCGTTCCTGAGGAGTTCGTGAGTGTTGACCTAAGTGCACAGGTGAGAAACGGTCTGAATCCGTAATTTTTCCCAGGAGCTGCTGATTGCCACAGCTGCCACAACCTCTTCATAAATAGAAGCTGAGGAGAAGAGAAAAAAAAAGAAGAGAACAGGAAAGAACGAGTTGTTTCAGGAGAAGGCAGGAGGAGAAAGCCGGTGCAGGAGAAGCGAGCGGCGCGAGCTCGAGTGCTGTTGACCAGGGAAGTCTGGGTGTTTGGCCAACGCCTGAGGAGCAGTTGTAGTGGTCACTCCCGCCGAGTTTATTGTGGAGAGTGGGAGTGACCAGAAGGAAGATGACTTGCCACGTAAGGCGAAGGACGGCAGCAGGAGTCGGGACTTGGGACATGTACTGTATTCCCCAGCGTGAGCACCCTGGTTGCTAGTGAGCCCAAGTCGCTGTTTGGTGGAGCCTACCGGAGCCCGGGGTCAGTGAGGAGAACCGATCAGCCGAAGCAGGCAGAGCAGGTCAGCTGCAGCTAGGGTGACTCCCCTGTTGCAGGCCTTGTTTGGGAGAAGCAGGGGAGCCGCTAATAGTAGAAAAAAGATGCACCAGATTTTTAAAAGGACAGCTTCCTGTCGTTATTTTAACCTCGTTGTTTTAAAGATTTTTCTAATGGATTTTAACATCCACCCTTTCACACGTTTTTATTTATTATTTCTTTGAGGATTTTTAAATCACTGCACTATTTATTTGGACACTTTGTTTTTGTTTGCTGGTTTTTAAATAAAAGCACTTTGCACTTTTGCACCATCGCCTTGCTCTATTTGTTGTGCCTCACTGCTGTGCTCATCAGTAACATTACCGACAGTGCAGGGTTCAAGGGCTCCTGGACGGACGATGGGAGAATGCAGTGAACCTGCATTGTCAAAATTTGTTATTTGTATTCAAACTAGCATCAGTGAGGCAGGGCAGCAAGCAGCAGTACCCGACCTCGTCATCTCAAATTTTAATAATGAGGCAAGTACAATGCAAGTCCTTTTGGATGTTGGACTTTTTAGAAGATGGCTTGGAAGAACCAGTCTTCAGTGAGGGCTACATCTAAAGGAGACATCAGCTGATCGGGCAACTCAAACTCAGGGTCACTGAACTGGCCTGTGTTATAGTAGAGAATTCGTGGACCTGGCTTAGGTGTCCTTTAGAGAGATATTGTGCACCCCACTAAGGTGGCGTGGGGGGGGGACTCCAGACCAGATAGGTAGAAATAGGTGGGACACAGTCACAAGGCACAAGGCAGAGGGTGCACATGGTCCAGGGTCATAAACCCCAGCATTAGAATTATTAAATTGTTTTCAGGTTCTTGCAGAGCTGGATGGTGTCTCTGATGATTCTAAGGTGGTAGGTAGGCATGAGCAGCCCCAACAGGCCACCTCAAAACCAGTTCCCAGAAAGAGAAAGGTAGTGATAGTTGGGTATTCAATCATTAGGGGGACTGAAGCTCAGGTCTTCTCCAGAGACAGACAGTCTGCAAGGAGTGTTGCCTTCTGGGTGCAGAGGTGAAAGACAGATAGACTCTTGGCCAGAGTGGGGGAAGTCTTGGAACAAATGTCATACCGTACATTAAAAGAGTTAGGTGCCATGCCAAAGACAAGAACTGACAAGATAGTCTTTCCCAAACTTCTGCCTGTATTGCGTCCCAGTCCAGGTAAGATTTAGAACATTAGAAGGCTTAATGTGTTGCTAAGGGCATTGGGACTCCTTTTGGAACAAATTGGATCTGTTCTGCTGTAATGGGTTGCATCTAAACTGGAGTGTCACCACTGTGTTGGGGAGGTGCATGAGTAGGCTCAGTCAAGGATTGTTTAAACTAAGGGAAGGAACATTAGATTGTTAATGGAGGAACAAACAATAGTGTAAAAATAAAAATGCATTGTAATGTAAATTCTTACCCAACATTTAAAAGAAAAAGATAAAATGAGCAAAAATAGATTGCCTTTAGACTAGAAGCATAATTAATAATTTTATAGCAATAATGGAAACCTGGCTAAATAAAGATGGGAATAAGTATAACATAGAGGTATACACATTTATAGGAAGGATAGACAGAACAGCAAAAGAGGTGAGGTTGCTGTTTATGTCAAACAGAATTTACATTTTATAATTGTCAATGAGCCCCATCTTAGTGAGGAAATGTGGCTTGTTTATTTTGTTTTTCATTTCATATACAGACGATCCTCACTTAACCACAAAGTTCCATCCCTATGACCAGGTTCTTAAGCGAGGAGCCACTAGCAGAGCCTGTGCCATGTGCCCCTCCAATCTGACTGCATTATTTTGGAGTGAACAGAATGAACAAGGATGCAGAAGCAGCAGCAGCAGAAGGAGTAGCATGGCACAGTTCATCTGGAGAACCCAATGCACACTGGAGATTTTTCTTCTAAAGGCTGAATTGAGACTCCCAAAACAGACTCCTCCAATGGACATTTTCTTCTCCCGCTTTTTCAGGATTACAGCCTCATTGTTGCTGCAGGAGGACCTCTGCACCTCTTGCGACAGAAGAGTTCAGCCAATTCAGAAGGGCAGATCATGTGCCAGGTGTGCAGCGCACAATTAACTGGGCAGACATGTAAATGAAGGCAAATACTGACCAACTGTGGGAACAAGACTGGATCAGAGTGATGTGAGATGGGATGTTTACACTGAGATGCCAAGCTGCTGTTTCCATGACCAAAGTTCTCGAAAAGTATATAATACCGACGGTCGTAGAGCAGGTCGTGTCTGCATGCTTGTTAAACAGGTAGGTCATTAAGTGAGGAGTATCTGCAACTATCTTTTGTTGTGTTGGAAAGCACTTCGAGCTACATTGTTTGTATGAAAAGGTGCTATATAAATAAATGCTGTTTGCCTGGAAAGTATTAGGGAAAGAGGCCTTATTTTAGGAGGTCATGTCATCATCGCCTAATGCAGACAATAATTCCATGCACATTTTTTGGTACTATTAAAGAGGCAAGTTTACAGGGTAATATTACAGTCATGTGGGACTTCAGCTACCTGAATATTAACTGAGATAACCTTGCAAATATCAGAACTGAAAAGAGCAGGAGTAGGAGCAGACACTGGGGAAGCCTGCTTGGATTTAGTATTTTGTAGTAATCAGGATAGAATTGAGGGTGTAGAGGTGATGGAATCACTAGGGTCAAGTGACTATAATATAATTCTCTTTGTTTTGGAAGAATGAGGATGCAACTGTTAAGTTTAGCTTTGGTAGGCAAATTTTGAGCAGATGCTGCAAAGACTAACAAGGACTAGACTAGAATAAACTTAATTGTGGGTACTGCTGAGGAGCAGTGGAACAAGTTTAAAAACATTTTACATATAATGCAAGACAGGCACATGCCTAAATTTGGAGTGAGTAGTAAATTAAAAAAACTCTACAGTTGATTCATAAGAGTAGAGAGAGAAACTGCAAAGGAAAAATGGCAATATAAAGCATATAAGACTAATATGAATTGAACTCCAATGTGAATTGTAGGGCATATGAGAACATGAGGGCAAACCATTAAGAAAGAATATTGGCGATGCTAAAAGGTAGCTAGAGAGGAATATAGCAAAATAAGGCTTAAAGATGACACTAAGAGATTCTTTCAGTATTTTAGTAGTAAAACAGCAATAAAGGAGTAGGTGAAGAGCAGGAATAGTAAAGGGAATTGAAAAAATAGGGCAGCATGGAGGTGCAGTGGTAGCGCAGCTACCTCGAAGTTAGGAGACCCAGGTTTAGGATACAGCTGGTTGGATAATGGATGAATTGAAAAATACAGATAGTGAATGCACTAAACGTGCATTTTCTGGGGTCTTCA
>NW_024379833.1:0-7960 GCF_016835505.1 Polypterus senegalus
TTAAATGAAACTTCTTCTGACCACTTAATCAAATTTAGGGTATTGGGGGTCAAATACGGCAGCTTTGGGCAAAGCAAAAACCCAAACCATGAACATGGTGCCAGACCACTCATGCAAACAGCCACACTTGCATTCAAATATAACCACTTATTGCAAAAAACTGGAATACCTCTTAGAAAATTGACCAGACGATGGGACAATACTCATCACACACATCAGCTGGGTGGGTTTCCCAAAAACCCCAGGATGCGGATGTTAGGATGGATCACATGTTTTCAATTCCCAAAAGGGTAAAACAGTGTATTCTTGCTTTTATTTAATATATTGTAAGGACAGTACTAGGAACATAGATTAGGAAATGAGTAAACATTTGTCCATCAACCTTTTTAGTTAGCTAAGAGCTATGTTTTCCAGCATATCATCAATATCTTTTCCCAAAGAACTACAAGACATTTTGTTTATTTCAGATTCTGCATTTCCTTACAAATGCTTTAGAATGCAAAAAATTTTTTTATGGCTTTAACATACATATTATACATAAATTGTTCTGTTTATTAGAAACAAATAACCATGGATGATTACCTGTTACATGCCCGGTACTAAAGATGTCATTAATCACTCACAATTACATAATTACATTAGAACAAATCTAGATGATAACAGAACATCACCCCAAAAACCAAACTCACCAGTCCATTTCATTAATTCTTTCAAACAAATGTCGAGTTTTGAATCCCCCTAAAGTTCTACTGTCTACACACTACTCAGTAGCTTATTCCTGTGGTACTCTGTGTGAAAAAAACTTCCTAATGTTTGTGAAAAACTTACCCTTAGCAAGTTTCCAGCTGTTCCCGTTTTGATGAACAACATTTAATAACAGTCTTGATCCAGTGTACTAATTTCCTTCATAATTTTAAACATTTCAGTCATGTCTCCTCTAAATCTTCTTTTTTGCTTAAACGAAAAGGCTCAGTTTCGTTTAATCTTTCCTCATACTGATCCTAGCCCTGGGTCACTCTTCAATGGGCTTTTTCCCCGAGCTTCTATGTTCATTTTGTATCCTGGGTCAAAAACTATACAAGTATTCTACCCTGAGGCCTCACTAGTGCATTACAAAGCTTCAACATAATTACGTTTACAGACTATCCTCAGGCACTTATTTATAATTCTATCACTAAATCTCTACCTGTCACTAAGAAAAAATTACATAGTAGAAATTGAAAAATTATGCAATCGTATTGCAAATTAAAATGATTAAAAATTTTTTTTAGTGGATCAAAACTCAGCTGAAACCTTGAATAACAGGTGGGTCCATTCAATCATCTCAGGACTGTTATTTTGGTACATGGTTGGGACTGAGGAGGAATATCTCTGCATGGCAATATTCTGTTTGATTCATGTGTGTAGAGTATATCCATGCTTGCATTCATGGCATATATGTACCATATTTGTTTAAAATAAATAAAAGCTACACTGTATACTATCACCCTAAAGATAGGGTGAGAAGCTCAGTCATCCGGGAGGGCTCAGAGTGAGCATTTCTCCCTCGAGAGGAGTCAGATGAGGTGGCTCGGGCATCTGATCAGGATGTCTCCTGGGCGCCTCCTGGTGAGGTGTTCCAGGCACGTCAACCGGGAGGGGCCCGGGAAGACCCAGGACACGCTGGAGGGACTATGTCTCGGCTGGCCTGGGAACGCTTGGATTCTATGGAAGAGCTGGAAAAAGGGGCCGGGGAGAAGGAACTCTGGGCCTCTCTGTTTAAGCTGCTACACCCGCGACCCGACCTCGGATAAGCGGAAGAGGATGGATGGATGGATGGATACACTTATACCCATATGGTCTGTGTATACTCTGTGAGCCAAAGCTAATGGGAAGTAGTCTGTACTTGCAGCCATTTTAAAGGCAAGCTGTTCAAAAACCAACATGCTCATAACCCTTGCCCACAGATGTGATCAAAGTGCAGGAACAAGAGGCACAGGAAAAAATATTTTGTAGGGTCACTCCAAAGTGATTCTAGTAGACACTTTAAGGTTCCCCCTATGTATGTTTAAAAGCAGTCTTATTAAATTGAAAGCGACAGTAGAGATGATCAGGTGGATATTAAACCCCAATGGATTAAAAGGGATTTCTGCAATATTCTCTGTCGATTCTAGAAGTCAGTTCTTGGTTTGCATTTACCCCTCTCTAGCAAAAAAATATTTCTTTTTAAGCAATGAGACCGGATACTATTATACTTGGTTTTAGGCAATTTCCCTCTGTATAAGTATAGTTTACACACTGCATGTTTATAGATGACTCCTTCTACAATTATTACTCATTACAGATTATTTTATATGGGACTGTTTTCACAATAACTTAAAGCTTTTTTATGTAAATGTTGAAAAATAAATGTTAATCAATAGCATTTAACTAAACACACAATACACAAGTGCATCTGCAGTCTTTTGAGAATACCGCAAATATTTACAAGACATGAAGAGAAAATGATGTCTTAACCTTTCTTTTATTCAAAGACATTACTCTTTTCATGCATTGTCCTTTGATATTTAGAAGGCTGGCACTGTAACTATGGAGGTTACAACAATTTCTGCTTGGGCAAATAATGTCATTCTGGAGGCAGGAAGAAAATAATGGTCTGACCTAAACAATTTCACAATGTCTGATGATTAATTCAAAAGTACTGGGATATCAATTTTCTTTAATGTAATTAGAAATGATTGCATGGTAAAAGAGGAGCAGAATAATATTACTAATTATGTAACAAATTTACAAAAATGAATAAGGGTTGATCCTTTCAAATTAAATGTAAAAATGTTTAATTTCATCTAAGATTGCTTGCATGAAATTTGAAAAAATTACATGAACAATTGCACCCGTAGGATCTAGGATAAAAATATATCATTTTTCCAAAAATTTATTCAAACTGAAATTATATCTCCTTGCACCTCATTTTTAACTTGTCTTTATTAATTTCATCAAGACTAGACCACTGGAAAAAGTTTAAAAGCTATCTTTTAAGGTGGCTAATTTTTAGTTTAATAAGTGTAAATTTCTTTTTAGGGAGTATATTTTTTCTTCTGGTGGTTCAGATGTTTATACACCATACAAAACAAGTAGAAAATACAGGTTGTCACAAAGAAAGGTCAAAAGACAAAAAAAGGTTTGGGGAGCCACCCATTAATTTGTATCCTCCAACTTTGTTTTCTTTCCTAATACCAGCACTGGGAGTGCTTACAACAGAGTCCAAAACAAGACTGACACGAAGGGAAAGGGAAGGCTTTAAAGAAGGAAGTGGTCCTAAGGGTGACGGTTCATTGTTCATTGGTTTATCCGGATGTGACATCAGGGGCGGAGCTGACAAGGTCTTCCCCCATTGGCTCGGTCCCAAGGGGCGCCCAGAGGGGCAGGTGGAATTTCCGGGTTAGGTCTACGGGGAAAGTGAGAAGAGAGTTGGGCTCGCCACACCCCGGGCTAGCTCAGAACTGCCTTCACTCGAGGCCCTTGCTGCCTCCCATGGGGCCCCAGGTGTGGCCCCCCTCAGCCAGACCCATTCGGGCGACCTTCTTCCGAGGGTAACCCAGAGAGAGAGCATCGGTGGCATGGAGACACCCGAGGCGAGGAGCGAAACTTGCTGGCTGCAGGTCAAAAAACCACCGGGTGACCGCGGATTACTCCTTTGCAGGGCCACCCACTGAGAGGTGCATGGTCCGTGACAAGGTGAACTCCGACCCAACAGGTAGTACCTCAGCTGGTGATCGCCCATTTAATGGCCTCCTCCTCCACCGCATACCTGGTCTCGGTAAACAGTTTCGGCTCCAGGAACAGGGCGGTGGGGAAACCATCGACATTTTGGCTCAGCCGGCTCCAGGCCTGTGCCAGGCGTCCGTCTGGAGGATGAAAGGCAAAGATTATTGCCATCAAAATGGGTGGGGGCGTAAGGGCCTTCTTCAAGTCCCAAACCCGCGTCTTTTTGCAGTCCATACCAAAAATGTTGGGCCTCTTCTTTGTTAAATCAGTCAAGGCGCGCTTTTTTCCGAAACCGGGTACAAACCGGCGGTAGTACCGCTAACCGAAGGCTTGGCCCTGCCGCGGTTCGGGCCGGGGCCATTTGAATGGCATCAATTTTGGAGCACTGTGACCGGTCCCGACCACCAGGTGCTTAAATATTTGGCCTCGCAATCCAAAGAAACTTTTCTTGGATTAATCCGAGCCAGCCTCACCAAGTGTCCGTAATCCCGGCTTGGACTCTGTAGGTGTTCCTTCCATGTGCTGGAATAGATACCGTCATCTAGGTAGGCAACACTGTATGAGTTATGAGGCGGAAGCCTTGTCACCGGGCGCTAAAAGGTTGCTGGGCCCGGAAACCGGAAATGGAAGGCCGATACTGCCAGTGCCCGCTAGGGGTATAACCCGGTTTTTCCTAGAGTCCGTTAAAGGAACCTGCCAGTACCCTTTTGTCATGTCAAGGTGGTGGGTATTGAGCCTGTCCAAGCCTCTCGGGAGGTGTCCGCGTGGCATTGGATAGGCATCAATTGGGGACTGGTTAACCCGGGCGGAGTCATTGCGGACCCCCACTCCCGTCAGGCTTAGAGCAGCCAATGGGGCTGGACCAGGGACTATAACTCTCCTCAATTCACCTAGTTTCCAGCATGCTGATCTCAAGTTCCACTTCGGCCTTTTTGCCTCGGGAAGGCGGTGCAGGCGTCTCGGACAACCCGGGCTCGGGCAGCAATTTTGTGCTCAATCAGAGGTCCTTCGGTGTTCACTGACTACCTCTCGAACGGTCCGGATTCTGTTTCCACTCCTCCCGTGCCTGGGTCTCAGTCTGCGAAAGTTAAGGTGTGTGTGGGCCCGAAGAGTGAGCGGGGCTGGCGGGAGGGGGGATCAGGGTCCCTGTCCTTCCACGGTTTCAGCAGGTTCACATGATATACCCGCTCCTTTGGCCGCGTTGGGTTGACTCGCAAATAGTCACCAGCCCCTTCTCTCCTTAACCGTAGGGGCCCTGCCAGTGGGAAAGCAACTTAGAGTGGGAGGTAGGCACTGGGACCATGACCCGATCTCCGGGTGGAACTCCAGAGGCGGCCGCGTTGTAGTGCAACCTGTGCTGCTTGACCCTTTCCATGTGACTTTTAAGGACAGGCCCGGATCTTTTTCCCAAAACACTCGCGTAACTGCGGATATACTCAATATGTTAGTGGTGGGAAGGGCCCCTTCTTCCCAGCCTTCTTTTTAAAATATCCCAAAATGCCCAGGTTGTGCCCATAAGTAGTTCAAGGGAGAACCCCGTGGAAGCTTTGGGGCTTCGATGGGGAAAGGCGAGGGGAGGGCTGATCCCAGTTCCTTCCATCCTCGCTGACCACCTTAATTTGCATTTTTGGAGTCTGATTAACCTCTCTACCCAATCCGTGGTTTGAGGATGATACACGAGGTTTTTCGTCTTTATTTTTAGTAATCTGGCAGTCTCCTTGAGCGCCTCCCGAGGTGAAGGGGGTCCCCTGGTCTGTCAAGATCTTTGGGATCCCCGCGCGACCCCAGTAATTCCGGCGGTGGCTGGGTAGCTGAGCCAGCGGAAGGCTTGGGTATGTGTGGCCAAACCGAGGACTAAAATGGCTTGTGTCCTCGGGCTGGGCCAAAAGGTCCACCAGGTCGAGCCCATTCTGTGGAGGACGTCAATCAAGGAATTTGAACAAGAGGGCCCGGGCCCCTGGAATCTGTCCTGATTGACCTCCGGCAGGAAGCGCAAAGCACCGAACCTCCCTTTAATTCCTGGCCTAAACCGGGCTGTCGGCCCAGAGTTTTTCGTGTCCAGGTGGCCACCTGGAGGTGGCGTGCTAGCCTCAGCCGCCGCGGAAGGTGCAGCGGGCCAGCCACCTCTCTCCCTGCCCGGCATGCATTGCTGCAAGGGAGGTCATTATCTACACAAATGGGGGCCCTTGTGGATGATGACTAGTCGCTTGGCCATTTCAAGGACCACCGCATTTTACAAACTTCAGGGAGTCGTCATTCCATTGCTCCCTTTGAAAAAGCCGCGTCTTTAAATTGAAAACCGGAACACCGGAGAGGGTCGCGCCACCCCAATGGCGTGGTTTCCCCCTGCCCGGCGTTTGATACGTGTCCAGCTGGGCGGCGGGGTTGCCCGCCAGCCCGGGCGGCTGTTTCACCCTTCTCTACCCGGCTGTTCAGGCGGGGAGGCAGTTTGAGCCCGTTCACCCCCTCCTCGAGGCCAACTTAACCCTGGGTGGTATGTGTCGCGCTTTAATGTCAGACCAGTCCGCCAGGTATCACAGGTCGGAGGATCAGGAAGCATTGCCGGGTTCTTTCCGGGCGATCCTCCGTAGTAACTGCCGGGCGGTCTGTAGCGGTTTCCCGTGGGCACGGTTACTGGTCTTGAATTTTACCATTGTCGCGGTACCAAAACGGCGGCACAATGGAAATGTTGCTGCGGTCACAGGCCGGAGTTTAACCGTTCGTCACCCGCCTTTGGCGGACCGCAGGGTTTTTCAAGCACGCCCTCCCCTGCATTCCTCCTGCCTCAAGCGGTTTGCGTCCCGCGCAGGACGCCGATGCAAGCTCCCGGTTATACAGGAGGGGCTGGTTGGACATCCCGGGTGGGGTTTGGCGGGCCGTTCCCTCCCAGAGTGGAGGCGCCCTCGGTTTCAAGCTCAGAGCTCAGACATGTTCTTTAAGCCTGCCCCAGACGCTGGGTGACCCCGGGAAGTGCCAGGACAGATAGCACACCTGCTCCAATGACCTGGTGGCTTTTTTCCGGCCGTAGCCACTGCCATACTTTTTTCCCATAAGGACCAGGCTTGTTTCTGGTCGGCCTCTCAGTGTCAACCTCCACTTATTTTACTCACCTGCCAGTCTGGGGCACCCAAGGTGGTAAAAGGGGCTGTGGTTTCACTGGGGGGAGGCACTCTCCCAAGAGGCATACTGGAGTCCCCCTTGTCTCCCCTCCAGGGCGCCCATCCCGGTGGGCCCCCGCTTTGCTCCCTGGCCTCTCCTAGGCGGGCCCAGTTCCCGGTGCTGGGAGGGCCCCAGCCCGGGTTCGCCCCGGACCACGGGCCTCTCCCCGCCTGAATACCGGCCCCCGGGACGCTCCCACCTGGTGTTTGCAGGTCCTGTCCCCCTTTTCTTCTGGGACTTCTCCATCCCCACTACGCACTGTCACAAACCAGGGCAAAGACAGAAAAGGTTTGGGGCAGCCACCCATTAATTTTGGTTTTCCTGGCTGCAACTTTGTTTCTTTTCCCAATACCAGCACTGAATTGCACAACAGAGTCCAAACAAGACTGACACAGAAGGGAAAAGGGAAGGCTTTTAAAGGGAGACAGGAAGTAGGTCCATAAAACGGCCGTGTTCATTGTTCATTGGTTTAGTCCCGGATGTGACATCAGGGGGCCGGAGCTGGCAAGGTTTTGTCTCCTTGGCTCGGTCCCAGAAGTGGCGTCCAGAAGACAGGTGGACCTCCCGGGTTAGTCTCAGGGAAGTGAGAAAAAAGAGTTAGTGCTCTGCCACATCCCGGATTCCAGAACCCTTCTTTTTGAGGCCCTTAGCGCCTCCCATGCTGCGGGGTGACAGGGTGTATTTTAATATTCTTTCCAGGGCCAGGGCAAAAAATGCAACGACCCAAAAGTAATCCACCACTAATGCCTGGAGATAAAACCCATAAAAAGAGCCTTCAAGTGATTTTGGGGATTTTTTAAATTACAGGATCCTTGGTGTGAGATTTGGTTTTAAGAATGGACAAAGACCAGGAAGGCACACTCTCCAAGGCAGCAAAATCTTGCATGGAAAAAAAGGCCCCTGCTAACACTGATTGTCAGGAAGCGGTCACCCTGGGTGTCTTTTTTTTATAAAAAGATGCATGATTTTCAAAATTAAGCTTGCAACAAAGAATGACTGGGTGTGATTTTCAGTATCTTGATTCTTCAGCAGTGTCCAGAGGGTAGAAAAAGGA
>NW_024379834.1:0-31398 GCF_016835505.1 Polypterus senegalus
CTCATCCTCACTCACTCCCACTGTCACCACTCACTGACTCATCAATAATTCTCAACTTCCTGTGGGTGGGAAGGCTGAAATTTGCAGGTTCATTCCTTACAGCTTCCTTACAAAGTTGGGCGGTTTTATATCGAAATTCTATCGTAATGGTCATAACTGGAAGCAGTTTTTCCCATTTATTGTAATGGAGATGAGCTTCAACGCCTGAGGAGTTCGTGTGACAATCACGCCACTAATCGCAGTACATAGAAACCAGGAAGACCTCAAAAAGCGCTCAGAAACATGCATTATATAATTGAAGGCAGCGAAACAATAAGAAGCGGGAGTGACATATACAACCATGTTCATGGTTCTGCTACTGGAACACAGCACGATGTAAACCTACACTTTAAATTAAGTTCATAGACAGGGCTGCTGCTGGGCTTTGTAATTTAGTGCCTGCCCATATAAGGCCGTCTGGCCGTGCAATCCAATAGCAAACTGCCACGGGTAAATATTCACGGGTGAAGGACTGTGCTTATGGAGAAGATGAGATGGTCAGGGTGGTGTTTGACACAAACTCAGCAAACTGCGAGAGAAGTTTTAAGTGCCAGGACTAAGGTAACATTAAATAAAGCTATGGACATAGCACGAGATGCACCAGCACAGCTGGGAACCTTCGATACATGTACACCGAGTGGCTCACGTGAACTGGACGAGTACAGATAAAAGCAACAGTTCCAAAGGCTGAACAAAACCGATACACAATTGAAAAGGCAGCAAAAATATGAAGCGTCTGATAAGCATATTCATAAATGCAGCTACTGTGGAAACAAAGCACATGGTGGAAAAGTCAATGTCCGCTAAAGGAAGACAGTGTAAAAAACCCGTGCATGCAGTGTGTCGGGTCTCAGATAAAGAAGAAGACGAAGCTGTTTATTGATGCAGTAAGAAACGAATCGATGAATGAAACCTGTCATCTTTACAACGATTGACAAACACGGATGTAACTGAACACAACACATCCTACAAATACAACCTGATTGAAAGAAATAATGATAGTCAAATCCTTGATGACAGCAACACTCAGTAACACTCACAAAACAAATACTGTATATTGACAGACATGTTACGTTATTTTTAAAATGTTCCCTTTCTTTCTACCTTTTTAACACACTACTTCTCCATTGGATCGCGGTTATATATATATATATGTATATATATATATATCCCTCTCATACTAATAATGGATACTTTATTGCCTCAATGATTGTTTTGGTAAAGCCATACTCAGTGTATTCATTAGATGAACGGTAAAAAGTAAGAGCGAGGGAGGATGACTCATTGAGGCATGCAGGCTATAGTGCGGTCGTCAATCTCTATCTGAATTCTGTGATCACATTTGAAAAAATATATCTTTTCAAGTTCTATTTAGTCCATATGTGTCAAACTCCAAGGGCCGCCATGAGTTACATTCCGCCGAGTGTAATTATATCCGCCCATGAGATCATTTTATATACTGTGTATTGTTTATTAAAGCCGGGTATATGAGCCTGGTAACACAATAAACTAAGATCCCATAATGCAGCGCTTCAGCTGCCTTGCAACACTTACCGCTACTAGAGTTATTGCGACTGAGTTTGCACGGGCTTTGGTGACTTTGAAGAACAAAAACGTCCGTCTACATGCGGCTTTGAACCTTGTGCATGTTTGGTAGCACATATCTGTGTGAGAAGCTCTTCTCAGTGATAAAGACTAACAAAACAGCACACAGGAGTACGCTCACTGATGAGCACCTGCAATCCATCCTGAGAATCTCCACAACACAGAACCTCACCAAACAGAAACGAACTTGGGCCAAAAAAGATGCCAGGCGTCAGCTCTAAAATGACATATGAGCAAAGACAACTGAATGATTTGATTTGTTATTGCCGTACGGGAGTCAACCGTTTTAACAAACAGCGTATTGCACTGATACGAAATAGCTGTGTGTGTATATATGTAGATATGTATGTATATGTATATATATTTTTATATATGTGTGTGTGTATGTATGTATATATATATATATGTATTTGTGTGTATATGTGTGTGTATGTATGTATATGTGTGTATATATGTGTGTGTATATATTGTCACGCACGCGCGAGTAGGAGGCCGCGGATTGATTCGATAGCACCTGGGAAACCATTCCCGCCAGGGAATGGCGGGTATTAACTTTCTCCTCTGCTTCCCGTGAAAGAAAGACCTTCCTGCACCATAGGCCTGGATTGACCGCGTGCGATACTTCCGCCCTTCCTCCGCCATCTGCCAGCTCACCCTTCCCATCCTCCTTGCGGTCCTTCCGGCATCCCTCCACTTCCGGCTCCTCCCCAATAAAATGGCCGCGACGCCCGGAGTCGGCGTCGCGTTATGAACTGTTTTGTTTATTTCAAAGACCTGTTTTTCTTTTCTGTACAATATACGGGCCGAAACCCAACCCTTATTGCTGTCTCCTCGGTCCTTCACATCTGGCGTAGTCGGCAGGATGGGAGACCCCGGAATGACGGAGGGACAGGACCTAAACCCGGTGCTGCAGGCAATGAATGACCAGCCCCAGGCGCTGCAGCTTGCGAAGCCGCCACCACCGGGAGCTGGGCCACGAGGCCAGGTTGAGTGGAAGCCAGCGGCGAGACCAGACTCCCAGGCAGCCGCCTCCTCCCTTAGTCGATGGGCCCTTCGAGGACGTCGCGCCCCTGGGCATGTTTGAAGGCGGCCACCCGGAGCGGTGGCGGTCCGGTGGGCGTCCATCCTGGCGCCATACCGAAGGACGCGCTGCGAGCCTATTATGACCTCCCTGAGGAGGGGGCCCGCTAGTCGACCTCCTCAAGCCCGAAATACTGGCCCGCTACGGCATGGGCCCGGGCCAGCAGGCGACGAATGGCGGAACTGGGTCTTTGACCCTGAAAAGCCCGCTTCGCGCCCAGCGTCGAGTTCTGGGGCAAGATGGGCGCTGGCTACGGCCAGAGGGACCCGAGCGGAGAAGTGGTCGGCGGGTGGCCTGTGAAGGCCTGGTCAATCGCGATGCCCAGTTCCCTCGCCCAGCAGGTCGGGACACGCCTACCAGAACATGTCGGCCCCCTCGGCGTCCTGGAGCGCAGTTGGCGGTCCTCCGACTTGGGGTCAGAAGGCCTGCTCGCGGGAACCGGCAGGACGGGCGGCCACCCAGCCCCTCGGCGCTGCAGCGCCCAGCCAGACCAGAGAGGGCCGGGACCGCCGCTGTTTCAAGTGTGGCGGACCGGTCACCTGTTACAAAACTGCCCGCAATCACATCGCCCCGGAGCCTATGGACTGCAGCTGGCGCCGGAGAGGTATTGACCGCCGCCGCATCCCTTGGCGAGTCCGAATACTGGGAGTGGTGTTGCTAAATGGGCGCCGTGGTGGCTTTGTTTGACTCCGGAAAGCAACATTACCATTGTTGCTCGCCGTTTGTCTTCGCAACAGTGGTTAAAACAGCATTGTTGGTCACTTGTGTGCACGGGGACTAGGTCATATCGTTCCGCTCACTGCATGTCACCTGGAAGGGGAACCAACCCAAATGGCGGTCGCTGTGTTACCTGACCCCCTTCCCCAGTGATTTTGGGACAAGACTGGTCTAAAAGAATCAGCGGTAAGCCATTCGCGCTCCGGGCCTCGTTGGATCTTGTATGAGGGAAGGCACCTCGCGCCTCCACGCCGTGCACAGGGCAGGCCCTATGGGCGCTGGTGTCTCGGGGGGCATTTCCGTGGCTACGGACCTTGACCCGGAAGATTCAGCGGAGAAGGGACTAGCCAGGGAACTCTTCCCGGCCCAGGCCCCAAGACCCTCGGCCTGGACCATCAATTTCGGTCCCTGGCCTCCTTTAGAGGGAGCAGTGGAATGATGACCCCCGCGCTTTCCCCGGAATGCGGTCGTTCTGCCTAACAGCTCAACAGCGGACGCACCCACACCGCGGGAACCCTTCTTTGTCCTTGAGAATGATCTGTTGTGCAGTGGCTACCCATGAGGCGAGTGCTGGAAGTTGTTGCTAATTCCAGCGTACCTTCCGCGGGAGATATGCGACTGGCACAGCTCACCTCCTAGGCGCCACCTCGGGCCGAAAAACACTGGAGAGGATTAAGCTCCGCTTTACTGGCCTGGGATCAATGAGGAGGTCCGCGGTTCTGTCAATCCTGTCCGGTGCCAGACCCGCTAGATTCCTAGGAGGGACCGTGCTCCTCTAGTCCCTATTCCCTCGTGGACACCCCCTTTGAAAGGATAGGGTCGATTTGGTGGGACCCCTGGAGCCCTCAACCCGTGGCCACAAGTATATCCTAGTCATGGTGGACTATGCCACCCGGCACCCAGAGCGGTTCCCTGCGCTCCTTAATACTAAAAGCATCCATCGGGAACTGGTTAATTTGTTTTCCAGCGTGTGGCATACTGAGGAGGTCCTCACGGACCAGGGTCGCCCTTCACTTCGGATCGTTCAAGGAGGTAGCCAAATTGCAGATAAAGCACCTGAAAGGCGTCGGTCTATCACCCCAAACTGACGGGTTGGTCGAGCGTTTAATCAGGCTTAAGCAGATGCTCCGAAGGTAGTCAGCCGCGACGGCGGAACTGGGACCAGCTCCCCCTCGCTGTGCTTTTTGCCTACCGGGAGTACCCAGGCCTCTACAGGGCTCTCCCATTTGTTGCTATCGGGACAACCCGGGAATCCTCGACATCCTAAAAGAAGGCTGGGGGGCCGAGGCTCTTCCCTCCTCTAACATTTTTGGAGATCGTAGCGCAACTTCTGGCGACCGACTCCCCAAGATCAGGCCCCTCCTAAAAGAGCCGTGACTGCATGCGCAAGCAGCGAGGCCGGTGTTACAACCGCAACTCCGTCCTCAGGGAGTTCCCCGGGGACCGAAGTTATGGTGCTCGTCCCGACCTCCCACCCGGCTGCTCGCTCACTGGCAAGGGGGCCCTTTCGAGGTTAGGGGGAAAGGACTCGATCGACTATTTGGTGAAACAGCCCAATCGTCGACGAGTGAAGGATCTATCATGTCAACCTATTAAAGCCCTGGAGATAGAGAGGCCCCAGCTCCCATAGGTCACTCTCCCTTCCATAGCACAACTGCCCTTAACCTCGGGAGCTGACCCCAAGCAGCGGCAGGGGTTAGCCCAAACACTCCGAGCCATCCCGAGGTAGTGAGCGGGTCACCCGGCCGGACCGCTGATTGCCACGATATAGTCACGGGCCGGGTATCGTCCAGGAGAGGCCCTACAGACTCCGGAGGCAAAAGCGCAGAGGTCGAACTGGAGGTGAACGTATGTTGGACATGGACATAATTGAAGAGCCATAGTCCCTGGTCCAGCCCTATTGTCCTCGTCTCCAAGCCAGACGGCTCCTGGAGGTTCTGTAACGACTTTAGCGTCTGAATCAGATCTCCAAGTTCGATGCCTACCCATGCCCCGCATTGGCGACCTCCTTGAGCGGCTGGGTACGGCTCGGTATCTGACTACCCTTGACATGACAAAGGGTATTGGCAAATTCCTTAGCGGCATCCAAAAGGAGAAAACGGCCTTTAGCACCCCTAGCGGCACTGGCAGTCAAGTCCTCCCATTTGGGCTGCGGGCCCGCGACCTCACGTCTGGTAGACAGAGTGCTGAAGCCCCACCAGTCCTATAGTGCAGCCTACCTGGATGACGTTGTCATCTATTCCGGCACCTGGGAGGGGCATCTACCTGAATCGCAGCTGTCCTCCCAACACTGGCTAAAGCCGGCCTCGCATAAACCCCAGTGTTTTTGGATTAAAGGAGCATTTTAGGCTACCCCCATTGGGACAAGGACAGGTGCGCCACAGAGCTCAAAGTTAAAGACATCTTAGAATGGCCCGTCCGAATACCAAGAGACAGGTGCAGGCTTTCTTGGGGCTTGCGGGTTACTACGCGGTTTGTTCCCGCTTCTCGAAAAGCAGCACCCTTGACTGACCCTGACAAAAGGGCGCCCCCTATACGTGGTGTGGACCGACAAAGCAGAACAGCGTTCAGTGACCTAAAGAAGGCCCTAACGTCGGCACCTGTTTACGGACGCCCGATTTTGGAGCTCCCGTTATTTCCAGACCGACGCTTGGACACAGGCCTGGGTGCCGTACTGAGCCAAAGCGTCGATGGTGTAAACCCTGTGATGTACCTTAGCGGAACTGATGGACGGGAGACCGGTACGCGGCAGTGGAGGGAGGCCTTGGCCATTAGGGCAGTGACCCACCTCCGTTTTCTACCTGCTGGGTCGCGAATTCGCTCTGGTGACTGATCCGCTGACTTCAGTGGATGTCCCTACACAAAGAGTCGAATCCGCGGGTCACCAGGTGGTTCCTGGACTTACAGCCGTATAAGTTCACTGTCACTTATCGGCGGGGGCACCTTCAGGCCAATGCGACGCCCTCTCTCGTATTCACGACCTCTCGGTTAGGTCCGCCCACCTGGCGGTCCTGGGCTAAGGGGATCGTTCCATGCCGCCGAGTAGGGGCGCGGATTGATTCGATAGCACCTGAAACCTATTCATCGCCAGGGAATGGCGGGTATACTTTCTCCCTCTGCTTCCCGTAGAAAGAAAGACCTTCCTGCACCATAGGCCTGGATTGACCGCGAGTGCGATACTTCCGCCCTTCCTCCATCCTCTTGCCCTGACGTCATCCTTCCCATCCTCCCTTGCGGTCCTTCCCGGGATCCCTCCACTTCGGCTCCTCCCCAATAAAATGGCGCGGCGCGTCGGCGTCGCGTTATGAACTGTTTTGTTTATTTCAAAGACCTGTTTTTCTTTTTCTGTACAATATACGGGGCCGGAAACCCCAACCCTTATTGCTGTCTCCTCGGTCCTTCACAATATGTAGATATATATGTATGTATATATGTGTATATGTATAGATATGTATATATATATATGTTTATGTGTGTGTGTGTAAATATATATATATATATATATATATATGACAACAACACTCATCACTCACAACAGTGACAAAACAATTACATTGACAATCAGGTTACGTTATTTTCAAAATGTTTCCTTTTCTTTTCATTGCTTCTTTAACACATACTTCTCTCTGAAGCTGGTATTTACTTTTAAATCTAATATTTTGCAGTTAGAGCATGAAAACCTGTTTGACCTTCTAAATACGTTTTTAACATTATTAGAGCCCTCTAACATGAAATAACACCCTTTAGTCAAAGTTTAAACTGTGCTCCATGACAAGGCAGAGATGACAGTTCTTTCTCACAATTAAAGAATGCAAACATATCTTCCTCTTCAAAGTGCGTAAGGACGGAGAAATGTCAGAGAGAGTAAAGTAAACAATGAAAAATCAATAGGGCTGTTAGCTTTTAAGTATGCAAGCACCACGATAAAGCAGTGGCAATGAAGGGATCAATGCAAGGTAGCCTTTCAGCATTTTACAGGAGCGTCCCTATCTTCTAAGAAACAGCCTCTGTGCAAAAGCCCCTCTGCTCACATCTCCTCCTCAAGCGAGAGAACGTCAGAGAGAGAGAGAGAGAACGCGCGCGAGATTAAAGCAAACAATCAAAAAATCAATAAGTGAGCTTTTGGGCGACCTCGATAAAGCGCATTTCTTAGAGGAGCGTCCATATCCACTAGGCAAAAGCTTCTGTGCAAACAACCTCAGCACACACCTCTCGGCAGGCAGAGAATGTCAGAGGGTGAGATAGAAACGAGACAAGCAAACAATCGAGCACCGCGGAGGCATATCTTATAGCATTGAGGAGTTTTAGTTAATATGTACGTGCTCTGATTGGGAAACATAGCCATCCGAATAGCGTCCCTTGTATGAAATCAACTGCAAATAACTGAGGAAGCATGTACCATTGGGTGTGTTTTATATTCTACCAAGTATAGAAAAAACAGTAAAGGGATCTAAATAATGCAGAACTGTATGGGGTTTTGATACCTTATTTTTAGAACATTTCAAATGTTTCAAAATATATTTAGGAAACATTTCTGTGCAATACATATTTTTTTTTTTAAGTTGTTTTGTTGTATATGCAGCTAAGTCTAGCACTCAGAAGATGAGTGTGAGGGGGGTCCATCAGAAAAGTGGTTCATTTTATGGGGACAGTATTTAAATTATGCTCTGAGAATATACCCAGAAGAAGGGTATAGCATAGCTTTTATTTTGGAAAGGGACCTTTCTCTTAATAAACTCGTTTAAACTCTTTTATTTTTATTATTTTGTTTTTCAGCAACATTTAATTTTAAAAACTGTATTTTTGATTTAAAAAGAAATATATATAATTTTAATAAATTACAAATTAAAAAAGGCATGAAAATTTTTGTATCGAAAAAATATAAACCCGTGACAAAAGTACCAAACCCGACCGTAAATTTTGTGTATCGTTACTATATATATATACACACACAACATACCCACATATATATAATTTGTGTGTGTGTGAAAGTATGTGTGATATATGTGTCTTATATTATATATATATATATATATATTTTATATATATAAAAATTAAAAATTTTAATATGTATGTATGTAATTATTATGTGTGTGTGTGTGTGTGTGTGTGTGTGTGTGTGTGTGTGTATATATATATATGACAGACAATCAAGCTGTGAGAAAACAGTAAAAAGGCGTGTCAGGCAGGGGTGGTACATTTTCTGATGCAGCTAGGCGAAAAAAAACTTTGTGGCTGCCACCAAATAAAAAAAGCGATTACTTTGACAATCATTTACATTATTTTTAAAATGTTTCCTTTTCTTTTCAAACTTCTTTAACACAGGCGATTCGCGCGAGCCTACTTTACTATATATATATCGGCGACACTCATACAGTGAAAAACAATTACATTTACAATCATTTCGTTATTTTCAAAATGTTTCCTTTTCTTTCTCTTTCCTTCTTTAACACCTCTTCTCCGCTTAGCGGTATTTCTATATATATTTATATATATATATATATATATAAAACTGCTCAAAAAATTAAAGGAACACTTTGAAAACACTCAGATCTCAATGGGAAAAGAAAACCTCCTGGATATCTATACTGATATAGACTGGGTAATGTGTTAGGGGCGAAAGGATGCCACATCGTTTGATAGAAAATGATCAACCTACAGAGCCCTTAATTCAAAGGCGCCCCAAAAATCAGAGTGAAAAAATTATGTGAGGCTAGTCCATTTGCCAAATTTAATTCACAACTCAAAAAATTTTTACAGTAGTTTATCGGCCCTGTGTTCTTTATACATCCACCAACATTGGTGCATGCTTCTAATGAGATGACAGATGGTGTTGTGGGGGATCTCCTCCCAGATCTGGACCAGGCATCACTGAGCTCCTAGACAGTCTGAGGTGCAACCTGGTGGCATTGGATGGACCAAAACATAATGTCCCAGAGGTGTTCTATTGGATTTAGGTCAGGAAAGTGTGGTGGCCAGTCAATGGTATCAATTCCTTCATCCTCCAGGAACTGCCTGCATACTCTCACCACATGGGGCCAGGGTTTCGTGCACCAGGAGCCACTGTACCAGCACAGGGTCTGACAATGGGTCCAAGGTTTCATCCTGATACCTAATGGCAGCCAAGGTGCCTTTGTCAAGCCTGTAGCGGTCTGTGTGACCCTCCATGGATATGCCTCCCAGACAATCATTAACCCACCACCAAACTGCTCATGCTGAATGATGTTACAGGCAGCATAATGTTCTCCATAGCTTCTCCAGACCCTTTCACTTCTGTCACGTGCTCAGGGTGAACCTGCTCTCATCTGTAAAAAGCACAGGGCACCAGTGGTGCATCTGCCAATTCTGGTATTCTATGGCGAATGCCAATCGAGGCTGCATGCTGCTGGGCAGTGAGCTCAGGGCCCATTAGAGGACATGAGGCCCTTGGGTCACCCTCATGAAGTCTTTCTGGTTGTTTGGTCAGAGACATTCACACAAGTGGCCTGCTGGAGGTCATTTTGTATGGCTCTGGCAGTGCTCATCCTGTTCCTCCTTGCCCAAAGGAGCAGATACTGGTCCTGCTGATGGGTTATGGACCTTCTATGGCCCTCTCCAGCTCTCCTAGAGTAACTGCTTGTCTCCTAGAATCTCCTCCGTGCCCTTGAGACTGTGCAGGGAGACACAGCAAACCTTCTGGCAATGACACGTATTGATGTGCCATCCTGGAGAAGTTGGACTACCTGTGCAATCTCTATAGTGTCCAGGTATCGCCTCATGCTACCAGTAGTGACACTGACTGTAGCCAAATGCAAAACTAGTGAAGAAACAGTCAGAAAAGATGAGGAGAGAAAAATGTCAGTGGCCTCTACCTGTTAAACCATTCCTGTTTTGGGGGTCATCTCATTGTTGCCCCTCTAGTGCATCTGTTGTTAATTTCATTAACACCAAAGCAGCTGAAACTGATTAACAACCCCTCTGCTACTTAACTGACCAGATTAATATCCCATAAGTTTCATTGACTTTATGCTATACTCTGATTAAAAGTGTTCCTTTAATTCTTTTGAGCAGTATAATATATATATATATATATATATATATATATATATATAGATAGATAGATAGATAGATATAGAGAACAACACTCATATCAATGACAAAACAATTACATTAACAATCATGTTACGTTATTTTTAAAATTTTTCTTTTTCCCAAAAGCTTTTTTAAAAATTTTGGGGGGGGGGCCTGCTTTTGGTTTTTAAAATTAATAATTTTCCCAAGCTCCATTTTAAAATGCTAAAAACCATATTCCTTTAAACCCTTGGTTTTTTTCCCCTTTAAATTAAAATTTAAACTTAAAAAATTTCCTTTCTGTTTTTCAAAAAAATCGGGAATATTAAAAAGGTTTCCCAAAATCATTTTAAAAACTCTCTTTTTTTAAACATTTTTCCCCCCTTTTCTTTTTTCCGGCCTGGAAACCACCAAAAACCCCCCGGGGGCCCCAAAAATTTGGGGTACTGTTCTCCGAAGCCCGTAAACCATCATCGGAGTCCTTCCATGAGAACCCTAAATCCAAAGAGGACTGTTTCATTAATGTTGGAAGTTGCCCAGGGGGTTGGGGGGGTCTTTTTAGTCTGGAAACCCCACAGATTTTTTTTTTTTTTTCTCCAGCCTCTGGAGTTGGGTTTTTTTTTTTTCTCTCCCCCTGGCCTTCAGACCTTCCATTTATGTTAATTAATGTTGACTTTTTTTATTTTTGTGTTTTTTTTCTTTTTTTCTATTCTTCTTTTTAAAAATACTTTGAATTTCATTTTTTTTGAAAAGGGTGCTATAAAAATTTAAAATTTTTTTTTTTAAAATAAATAAAGTTCACTAGAAAAACATGGGAAATTTTCTTGATTTTCATACTGTCTGCATTAATTGAAAGTCAAAAAAAATTTAAGAAACAATGTTTTTTTTTGTTTTTTTTGTTTTTCCATATTTGCCCCAAACCTTTTTTCGATTTGCGTTATCATGCCCCCCCCCCCCAAAATTTCCCCAAACAAAAATCTCAAAAATTTAAAAATTTAAAAAGGGATTGGCGGGCTTTTTCCTTTAAAAATGCATACTGTTCAAAATAGTTACACCCTTACCTAAGTAAAGAGTTAGTGTGTAAAAGAGAAAGACAAGGGCCCGTGTGCTCCCCCCTTTTTACAGCTAAAGGGTGGAAAGAAATAATCTTTTTAAAACAATAAAAATTTTAAAACTGACTCTTTAATAACAAAAAATTTCCCAAAAAGACTATGAGGCCCCAAAGGTATTAGATAAATTTTTTTTCTTTTTGGGGGGGAAAAACCCCAAAGTTAAACTTGGAGGAGTGGTTATGAAAATTTTAAAAAAAAATGATTAAAACATAAATTAAGAAGAATGTTCAATAAAACAATCCCCTGCTTCATTTAGCAAAAAATGGAAAATTTCTTTCTCTTTTCTTTTTTCCCATTGAAGAAAAAAAAAGATAAAAACTTTAAAAAATAAATTCTAAAATAATATACTTAAACTAGGAATGGTTTTGTTTTTTTTTTTTTAAAGTTTTACACCCACAGGGCAACTAAAAATTTTTTAATATGTTTTTGAAAAAAAAATTTAAAAAAGAATAATCATATTTGAGAATACAATGAAATGGGGAAGAGTGGGGGTAGTTCATGTTTTTGGGGGGATGGCAGATGTTGTTGTTTGGAACTTTTCATTGCTTCTTGATGTCTTTTATCGTCCCAAATTTAAATTTCCCAAAAAAAAGATTCATGGATCAGCTTTAAAAAGGCATTTTTTACAAATTGTCCCATAAAAAATTTTTCTTCTTAAAAAGGGTTCTTGTCTTGTTAAATCTTAAAAAATACATGTACAAAGTTATTTAACGGGAAATGTTTTATCTATAAAAAGGAGGCTTTAAGCATTGATCAAGTTTTTTAAATAAAATTGGTGGCAGAAGATGCTGGATTTTGATGGTGCTTTTGGCTAGGGGGACTGACCAAAAAGGTAAAAAATGTTGGAAAACACAAAAAAAATCAAACTTTCAAAAAAAAAATTAAAAAAAATTATAACTAAAAAAGGGTTGCTACATGCTACCTGACTTTTTTAATTTCCCTTTTGCTTTTTTTTTTGCTCGGGAATCTGACTAATGGCTCATTCATCCACATTTCTACAGTATAACTAAACAAAACAATATAGATTATAAATGTGTAAAATGAGCGGATGGATTTCATGGATAAAACTGGCATCCGCTATGATGATGGTCTTCCTAAAATTGAGTGAAAAACGAAAAGGAAAAGGGGTTAAGGGAATGAAAAAGGAAGGGAAAAAGAATTGAAAGGGTGGACAATACTGGGGAATAAGTTAACATTAAAAAAGGTGTTTTGTTAAATAAAAAATTACAGTGATCCCTTTGGGACCGTCGGGCCTTTGGAAAAAATTACAACTTGGTTTTCTTCCTGTTTGGACATAAATATTTTGTTGATACCCGACCTTTGTTTGGAATCACATTTCATTTCCCTTTCCCGGAAAAAACCCCACAACTCCCCATGGCGTCAGTATGGCGGTGGCAAGCATTAAATGAAAAACCCCCACGTCTCCCTGTTGTATATGATTGTTCGTGTTTTTTTGTCCTTGTTTTATGTGGGTTGTTGATTTTTTTTTGGGGCCGTATGCCCTCCGAGGGGGGTTTGGTTTTAAAAACCCCTGATGGGGGTTGGTTAAACATGGTTTCAAAATAAACAGCATTAAAATTTTTCCCGAGTTTTCGGCTACTTCAATCTACAAGAACATTACATTCCCCTTGTTTACCCTCTCTTGAGAAAAAGCCACATTCCCCAACCGGACATCAATCCAGATTGTTAGCATTCAGTGAACAACCCGCGCTATAACTCTGTGTGAATTTTCATGTGATTTTTTTTTTTTTCCGTAAATTTAAATTGATTGTTAAAAAAGGGTAGGGAAGGTGGAATGAATTACCCAGGACATGGCTGCTGCGCCGTATCCGAGAATAGCGGTATTTTGTTTTGGGGAAAAAAGATTTTTATTAAAAGAAAAATTGGGGTTAAAAATTTCCCAATTTTATTTCACCCCAAATTTGGGCTTTTGTATTTATGTATTTTAAAGAAAGCAGTGTTTAAATTATTTTTATACAACCCCATCAATGCATAATATCCCAATAACAATGGGATATTTCTTAGGGGAAAAAAATGTGTTTGGTATCGTCCTGTAGGGGTATAAACCCAAGGTTTCTGGAGCGGATTAAGGACATATATAAGCTACAACTTTTTTTTTTAAAACCTGGGGTTTTGTGTTTGATGTTGATACTTGTGTGTGGTTTTGGCACCCCCAAAAGGGAATATAAATAAACACAGACCCCCAACATTCATAAAATTATTATATGGTGATCCCCACGATGTTTTCTTTATTTTTGAACAATGAAATAGAAATGACAATTTTTTTAAAATTTTGTTTAAATAAAAAGGGACTAAATAAAAAGCTTTTTTGTGGATTTTCCCAGTTTCTTGGGGTTATACCCTTCTTCTCTTCCTTTCACCAGTGACCTTTCCCCAACTCTCTTTCTGTCTTCGCTTGTTAGCTTTTTGGAATTTATTTTTTGCATCGGTTTACAGTATGGGGGAAACTTTGGCGGGATAAGAACATTTTGCTAAAGGGGCAATATTTAATGGCCCTATTTAAAATTAAATTCAAATTCCAAATGTCCCCCCTTGTGTTTTGCATTACATTCGAAAAATACATTCTTTCCCTTTTTATAAAAGCAAACTACTTTATTAAAATTAATTGATTTTGTTATCCGAACTCACTCATTAAAAAAGGGGGGGTGGGGTTTAAAATTTAAAAAGCAATCAATTTGCTGTTTGGGCCCTTACCCGTGCTATTAAAGCAAACATAAATGATCCCTTTTTTTTTAAATTAATCCCAAATGGAATAAAAAATAACTAAAACTTTTTTGCACCGGGTTTTTGATTTTAAATTTTTTAAAGTTAAACCACAAATGAGTTTTTACAAAACCCTGATTTTGGTTTAATTCAAAAAAATTAAAAATTACTGTATAACTGAAGTAGCAAATAGGGAAATTTAAAATTTTATTTTCACAAAACTCCATTTCCCTTTTAAAAGGAATTTGTCAATTTTAAAAAATTTTGATATCTTTGACTTTGTGTACCCTCAGCAACCCCTCCTAGGGTTTTTCCTTTTTGTACCCCTAGTGTCTAAACCCCCTCTCTTCCCGACACTAAAATGTCATTAAAATGGTGTTCCTCTAAAATTTTTATCTTCCAAAATTTCCCAATCATTTAAAAAGGACACCTTGCTCACCTTCAACCCCCTTTTTTGCTCCCTTTTGATGGAACCCCCTTTTCCCAAACGGGGAAACCATTCATATTTTTTATAAATTTCCCCCTGTCTTTAAAAACAACGGGTTGTGCTTCTTTGGGTTTTATTCCAATGTTGCTCACTAAAGTTATTTTTTTTTGTTGTTGAAATTTTCCATTTTAACATTTTTTTGTCATACTTCACCCATACCACTGAGCCAACACTAATGAACTGATCAACAGAAAAAACCAAACTGACAATCAAACTTTTTAGGGGAAACCCAAACACCCACAAAAGCAGTGTGTTTTTTTTTAGAAAAGATTCTCTCCCGTGCCTTCATGTCTTGTTGATCTGAATTTAGAAATTGTAAATTTCCCAGATTCTCTACATCAACCCCTTCTTTTCATTTTTTCCCCCCCCTTGGGAATATCTTTCCCAAATATAACTTGGCTTTCATTTTTTATGCTGATGACACCCAGCTCTTTCTCACTACAAACCACTGTTTCCTTTCCACCCTCCTTGCTAGTTGATTGTATAGCAATATCAAATCCTGGTTTTTCAATTTCCTTAAATTAAATAGTACAAAAATTGGGTTCCCCTTTTTTAAAAATCAGTTTTCCCAAAATTTAATAATTTTCTTTTTGTTACTGATAATTTTTTCCCCCCCTTCCCCCCGGGGTTAAAGGGTTGGGTGCCCATCCTTACAGGACTTTATCCCTCGCGTAATAAAAACTCATTCTGCATATTTCCCCCCTCGCAACTTTAAATTGTATTCACCCCCCTCATTTCCCCACCCTGCTATCCTGGTTCCCTGTTGTTTCTTCTGGTTAAATTTTCCCCTTTTCTTTACCCCTTTCTCAAAAAAATATCTTTAAAACTTCAAAAATTCAGCTCCCCGCATCATTACTGAACCCCCTCGGGCCCATATCCCCCCCATTTTGCAGCAGATTCCTGGCCCAGTTAAGTTCCACATTCTTTAAAATTCTTCTTTTAAATTTTTAAGGCTATCACTTCCCCCCCCTTTTGCCCGACCCCTCCTTTGCCATTCCTCCCACCCCTAAAGGATCCTCTTCCTCCACCCACTTGGTTTTTCCCTTAACCCCACTAGGGGAGTGGACTTCAGTTGTTCTCCCCCATCGGGGGCTTTTCCCTGGGCTTACAAATTTGAATCTTTTTCACTTTTAAAATCAAAACTTAAAACGGATTTTTCTCTTTGATTACAATTGCTCTGTCTGTTTTTAATTTTTTTTTTTAGTTTTGTTATAACTTTTTTTATCTATTTTCTGTGTCCTTAAGTGTTTAGAAAAGCCTAAAAAAAAAATAAAATGTTTATTTTTTTTTTAGAAAGGTTTTTAAACTTTTTCCCAAGTTCCCCAAATTTGGGAAAGAGGGGGTTTTTTGTTTTCCCTTTTTTTCCCCAATCCCTATAAATTCTGGGGTGGTCATTAAATTTTAAATGATATCTTTTTGTACAGGCTTTGCAAAGTAGTGCATTCTATGAACTTTGGAAAAAAATGAAAAAATAATAAAATTTTTAAAAGGAAAAAAAGACAAAAAAAATGATGACCTTTAAAACAATAAAACAAAAAAGGTGAAAAAAACAATAAAATGTACAATGTAAAAATGAATGGGAAATGAAAATCAGCAACCCTCTTTGGTATCTCTAAATACTCTGGCGGTTTCAAACTTTTCCCCTGAAAGGGGTAAAAGGCTTTTGCCCTTTTAAAAACACACAAGTACCAACTCAATAGACTTTCCGCTGATTCATGACAGACTCTTAAACCAATTTGAAATTAAAAAAATTTTAAAATTGCAAAAAAAAAATTTATTTCGAAATGTTTGAGCAGGGGCGTTAAACCATCATGAAAATTGGGAAAAAGGGGAAAAAAGAATAGGAAAAGCAATTTTTTATAAAATTGCTGCCATCATATCAAATAATGAGCCCCCCTAAGGTTGTCGGACCAAACCTACTTTTTTGAAAAGGTGAAAAAATTTTTTGTGATGGCTGCTAAAACTTTGAAACGGCTTACTGGCATTAGATAAGCTGATTCTATAGAAATTCTCTTTTAAAAAATTTTTAATTGAATATTTTCTTAATGTAAAATGTTTCCAAATTTTTTTATCTATTTACCATATAAAATTGAAGTTTTGATTAATTTTGTTTGTGATTATTTTTTTTTTTTTTTTAAACCCCTTTTTAACCTGTTTTTTGTCATTTAATTTTATTTTTTCATTTTTCCTTTGCTGTATTTTTTTATTTGTTTTTTTTTTGTGCTTTGGGGTTCCATGTAAAGTACTTTTGTCCCCCGACTTAAAATAAAGTTATTGTTTTTATTATTTAGATTTTAAACCCCATCAACAAGAATAAAAAAACCTTTTTTTCCCCTCAAAAGAGGCACCCGGGACACCCCGGATGGGAAAAGTCCAAATAAAGAACCCAACCCGAACAGGGACCCAAAAATGTGGGGTTGATTAAATTAAAGATTTATTTCCCAAGTAAAGCATCTTTTAAAAGTCACATTAAAACTTTTATTCAAACTTTGCAAATTCAATTTTTTTTTTCAAAACCATGAATGAATTGATTTTTTTCTACTCTTAAATTTTTATAGATGCTTTTTTACCAAAAAAAAAACTTTTGACATGGGGGCCAAGAAGTGTTGCCTGAAACAATTGTTTTCTGTCTCTCTTCACATCGGGGTTGATTTGGGGACTGTTTGGGTATGACCCCAATATTTGGGGGCTTAAAAAGGGAAATAACCCCCTGGAGCTGGGCCTGCTGGTCCTTTACCGGTACCTGATGTGTGGGATTTTAAAATAATTTAAAATAAATAAAACCCCAAAATTAAAAAAGATGACTTTTGGGCCTTGAAAATTGGGGAAAACAGGCTGTTTTGGTCCCTGGGCTTCCAAATTGACAGTCATGGGTATATCTTCTTTCTTTATTACATCCCTCCATTTCCCAACCCCCCCGAATCCGAATGGGGGGCTGCCGGAGCCAATCCCCGCCAACCGGGGGAGGGAAACCCAAACCTGGGCAGGTTTCCAACCCACCCAGGACACCCCCACAAAACACCCCCCCAAACACATACTGGGCCATTTTTGAATCACCCCAAACCACCCCCTGCATGTCTTTTGGTTGGGGGAAATACGCAGACGGGGGGAACATGCAAACTCCCGCAGGAGGACCCCGGGAACCGGGTCTCCTGACCCCGGGGGAGCAGGGGCTACCAGCGCCAACCCCTGCCCGCTTTTGATTACAGTTTTAACATTTTTTGATTGGGGAAAATGCCTTAAAAGAGAGGCACTGTAATGGTTTAGCTGTTTTTGGGGGGTAAAAAAATTTGTAATATCTAGCAAATAGGTTTCAAAAAATTTTTTTATGTATTTATTTTAAAAAAGGTTAATATTTTTAATTTTTTAAAGAGACAGGACATTTATGAAAAAAAATTTTTTTTTCCCCCCCTTTTATTTGATAGGGAAAGAACCATTAGGGGCCCGTCTTATGACTTTAATTGCATCATTTTAAAAATACAATAAATGCCCCAGACCAAAGGGGGGTTTTGTCTGAGCTGTTTTTTTGGTGAGAAAGGGCCTCAGAAAATTTTGTGTCATGAGCTTTAGAGACACAAAGAAATTTTTTCAAGGCGTGCTCTCCCTGAAGGGCCCCCCAGAAGGGGAAAATGAGTGTAACTAAAAAATTTTGGGCCACCTGGAAGGGACACATCTAGTTTTCGGGGAAAGGTTTGGTTTGTGAACAGCATTCAGTGTACTTTGCTTCCTTATAATTTGGGCATATTTCAATATTATGTAATTAATTGTTAACTTAAAAAGGTGTGCTCCGAACATTTTTCCAGCCTGTCTGTATTGGGGTTTTGGGGGGGTTTTCCCCCGGTGGCCCCGTGGCATCCCAGATGGGACTTCCTGGCTGTCAGCAGGCAGGGCCCCCTTTTAAAATTTCTTGTGCCCATCCCGATACAGCACCAACCAAAAACCGCGATTGTTCATCAAACACCCATGCAAAATGTCCAAGAAAAGGGGGTCCGGGGGCCATTTCTTACTGATGGGGGAAGACAGACCCAAAAGGGGAATCCCAAGGCATCAAACGGGGGGTACTTTTGCCGTCGCGGGGGTCTCCCGGCATTTGCGAAAAAGTGGCCCCCCGAAGAAAAGCTCCAGATGCCTGGGATTTCCCGGGAAAAAGGGGGAAAATTTTTTGTCCCGCCATACACCTACTTTATAGATGGGGAAATTTCTCAGATCCCGTCTGTGGCCCGAAACACCATGATCCGTGAAGTGGCGGGGCAAGGCCCCCGGGGCTGTCAGCCCCATGAAGACCCAGGGGATGCTGCCCAAATATAAGAAGGGAGGGGGGATCGTTTGGGGTTTTCACAACCCCCGGACTTCCATTTGGGGGTTTTGGGGCTTTTGGGACTCCTGGATGCAGGTAAAAAAAGTGGAAGGGGCGTGGCAGGATCCCCCTGCAACATCAGGAAAGGGGGGGTTGGCCCCAACCTCCACTATGAGCCTTTACCTACCCTGCCTTGGGGAGTCCCGAAACATGCAGGTGCAAGGGCTCCCCTCGGGGTGGAAAAAAACCCGAAATGGCCCCCAGTCGATATAATTAAGGTGATTTCTGGAGCAAAGGAGTTGGAAGGTGCTTAGCCCATACATGATCTATTATAGGGGTTTACAAGGCTTGAGGAAGGCATTTGGCCCGGGGTGGGAAAAAAAGGCTAAAGAAAGCATGGTGGCTGGGTGGCACAACGGGGCTCTCAAACAAACTGAATGCAGTGGGCTTTCAGTTGAAATTTCCCCTGATTAATGGTTTTTAGGTGCCTAACCTCAAACCCTGGGATAAAAGGGGGAATGACCCATTGTCCGGGGGTATTGGAAATTGGAGAGGAGTCCGGGGGTTTGATACCAGTGCTCAGAGCTCTCCCCTTTCCGACAACAAGCCCCTTTTAAAAAAATGGAGCCCGATAAATGGGTATCTCAGAAATAAAAAAGGAGGACTTAGAAAAAAAGGGCCCGGTCTCTGCACGGTCAGCATGTGGCAGGAAGCTGGGTTTGGGGCAGAGGGCCCCCTCCAGGGATGGAGGGGGTGAGCCACCCAAAAAGGGGGTGGTCTTTAAGGGGTTTTCCCCATTTTTCCATGGTTTTCAGGGGGCTGATACCAGAAGGGGGAAAACAGATATGAATTTAATGTTTTGGGACACAGGTGGAGGAGCAGTCCCAACAGTAGCCCAAGAAAATGTCCCAGAAAAATTTAGGTTTCCCCGGGGACCACACATTCTTAAGTATACAATGGTTTTCTACATTTTTGAAAAACCGGGTTTCCATATAAAAAAAGTCTTTTGACCGCTAGCTGCCCCAATCCCTTCTTTGGGATGCAAAAGTTGATTGATTGTAAAAGGTGGCCATTCTAAGAAATGTTTCATGGTCGCTCCTTCCCCTCCAACCCCATACATAAATTTAGAAAAATTTAACTTAAGAAAATTTAAAATCAAAACATGTATCCTTTTGAATTAAAAAGGTTTCAGCTTCTTTTAGGGTAGTTTTGGCTAGTACAGTTGGGGAAAGTGTCTCTTTATTGATAATTCACCTTATTCTTATAATTAAAACTAATTTAATGTTTATGTCTAAACTAAATGATAATTTTTTTTTGGGTTAAACTAACAAAGTTTCTAAGATTGTTTTATTTTATCTTCTTTTTCCCCCTTTTATCCATCCCAAAAAGAGACAGGCGGGGGAAGTTTCTTTTATTAAAAATCTATAATCAATTGATCCTGTTTTTTTCCCCACACATTAAAATTGGAATCCTTGCTTTTTTTGTGGGTTCCCGAATAAATATGATCTTGAAGGTCACAAAAATTTAAATCTGTTATCTGTAATTATTTTTCTAAAACCCCTTGCCCAATACTTTTTTCATATTTGTTCCATTTTTTTAATTTCTTCCATTAGGCCTTTTAATTAATTTTTACCATTACATTATACCATTCCCCCTCCCTTTTCCATTTAAAACTTTTCAAATTTGGGGCTTCCTGGAAAATCAAGCCCAAAGGACAGGTAGGGGGAAAAAGGGTAAAAGAAGGGAAAATTTTGTTCAACATTTAGACTAGCACCTCTTGAACTATGGGGTATAATTTTTGAGGGTTTTTTTTCCCTTTTCTTTCTGTGACTCATTTTAATACTATAAGTGATGCAGCTCTTATGTTTGGCTGATGTTTATTTTGACCTCATCAACCCTGTGATCTTTGGGGCAAACTAAAAAGGTTTGTGACTTTAGTATACAATTTTGGAAAGGGGCCTTTGCCCCAAGTCTCAGGCTTTTTTTACTGAATGTAAGTTTTTTCAACTTGGGAAATTCCCAAAGATATTGGGGGTTTTTTTGGTTTAGTAGAATTGGGGAAGGGGGTTATGAAAGCCAACCAATTGAGCAACGGGAACAATTTTTTCAGAGGTTAAATCCAATTTTTATTAAAGAGGCAATTCCCCTCTTTGGTGAAAATACCAGAGAACCCTGGAGTAGAACTTTCCCCTTCTGTGGAACAAAATTGACAGTTAGGGGTTTTTCTTGGAATTTGGGGAACATGCTGGATGCATTCTATAGGGGCCGCCCCGGCCATTGAAAAAAAAAAAGAAAGGGGCTTAAGCACACTGATTGGTTTTTGCCCTTGACGGGTGGGGGGATTATTGATTCAACAATTCCTAGAAAGGGGCTGGAGGGGAATTTTATAGGGATAAAGGGTTTTCTGTTGGAGGAATTTTTCTTGTGGCCCCCCCATGAAAACTTAAAAAGGGAAAAGAAATGAAGATCTAAATGTCCTTTCCTGCAATAAACTGCCATTTAAGTACTTTTGGAAGGGGACTGATGATAATGGAACCATGTAAGGGGCTGGACTCTGCTGTAACCTTTCCCCTTTCCCCAAATTACTGTAACTCTCTGTCTTGGGAAAAGTCTCTTTCCCAAAACCCCTTTAATTTAGCATAAATTTCTGGGTTCCCATTTTTTTCATTTTTTGGGGGACTTCTTTTGGGGTAGCAAAAAGGGAATTTTTATGATAAAAAATGATTAACAGTCCCCCAGTTTTCTTTGCTCTTTCACTTGGCCCCCTAAAACCGGGGGGTTTTCAAAACTCGGTCCTGGGGACCCCCGTGGCTCCCGGGGGTTTTTTCCAACCGGGTTCCCAATCCCGTGACAACAACTGATAGCACTGATCTCATTTTTAAAATTATTTTGGGATTATTTATCTTTTTTCTAAACGGAAAAACACAGCAGCATTATTTTTACATTTTTAAAAACTTAGAATTATTTTTTTTTGCTATGGTTTAAATGTTAAATTTTCTTTTCTTATATTTCACCCCTTTTCTGTGCGGGTTTTCTCCTTCATTGGAAACTTAAATAATGACAATTAAAAAAACGAGCAGAAACCTAAGCAAACAACACTCAGTCATGTGAAAACTGCCTCTTTAATCAGCCCCCCAAATGAAAAAAAGGTTAATTAAACAATTAGAACACCTAGAAAAATAGAAACAATCAAGATGAAAATACTGTTAAAAGAAAAAAAAACATATCTTTTTTAGTACATTTTTAAAACTTTTTAACCAAACCCCTTTTCCCCAATTTGGCAACCCCCAAAAAAGGGAAAACTAGGGAAAAAACAAATTTCCCAAAAATTGGCCCCGGGGTCAATTAAAACACAGAGGCTAATTTTGGGAAAAAAACCTGCAACCACAGTGGTCCCCCGGGGCCCAATTTGAAAACCCCGTCCTTATGTAACATTATAAAAATCAACTCAAATAGGACAGGGGTTTCCTTTTCTGTGTTATAGAATATTAGTAATCTTTTAATCCCCTTTTTCAAAAAAAACAAAAAAATGTACTTTGAAAGTCCCCGTATCCATATGATAGTCAAGGGGCTAACTTTTTTTTTTTTTTGGTGCAGGGGATTAGGGCTTTTAGTTTATGAAAACCCGTTTTTAAAATTTTTTTTCATGCTTTTTTTTGGAAAAATAAAAATTGATTTAAAAAAAAATACTTTTGATGTTAAAAGGGTTTGGGAGAACATTAGAAAAATCCCGGGCAGGGGGAAACCAAGGGAACAAAGGCTTTTCCATTCCCATCCCTTAATTTTTCCAAAAAAAAACATCAGTTCTATTTTGAAGGGGTTTCCCAACATTTCTGTTTACCAACTTTTTTTTTTGGGTTTTTCAATATTCATTGGATCATTTGGAAAGCTTCCAAAAGTTTGAACAAAATTTACCCCTTTAAAAAGGGTTTCCCAAATTTTTTCCCCCTGTTCTTATAAACTTTTGTAAAAAACTCTCAATAAACCCTTTTTAATCCCTCCAAACAACCTATAAACCTAACTACGGGGGCCGAGGTCTGCTGGGCCAAAAACCCAGCCAACACTGGGCAGGAAACAAACCCCAGGCAGGGGGGCCCGCTCACATGAGCCACACACACCCCACCCCCCTAGGGAAATTTAGGAACACCAATGCCCCGGCCCCGGGATTTTTTGGACTGTGGGAGGAAACCCGCCCGAAAATAAAAATCCCTTTTAGGGGGGACCGGGGCCCAACCCCGTTCTAACTGGGGAAAGGGGGCAGTGCTCCCCACTGGTCCCTTTCTGCCCAGATGTACTAATTCCCCTTTATAATTTTTAAACACATCAGTCATGTCTCCCTTAATCTTCTTAAGCTTAAAACTGAAAATTCTCTGTTCTTTTTAATCTTTCCCCCTAAGTCATCCCCCCTTTAAACCCCGGACTCCCGCCCTATCACTCTTCTCTGGACTTTTCCAGTGCAGAATTTTTTGCAGGGACCCAAAAAAACACACAGCCCTCCCGATGGGCCTCATCAGTGCATTTGGGAAACGAAAATAATGGTCAGGTCAAGTCCACTCATTACTTTGGGTCTTTTTTTTGCCCGGCGTCATCTTTTTCCCATATAATTCTGATGGTTAAAAAATTTTATACTCTGGTTTCATATTTTTAGCATATTAAAACATTTAGAATTTTTTTTGCTTTCTGGGGTTTTTCACCTACCAGTGCAAAAATCAAAGTCCCTTATTTGGGAAAAATATAATATTCAATATTTGTTATAAGAAAAACATTCACTTTTTAAAATTTAAAAAAATCAAAGTAAAACAAAAACTTTTAAAAAATTGATGCATCTTTTGGCACTGTTCTGTATTAAAATTTTTTTGGGGGTTTAAAAAAATCAAAATGTTAAAATTTTAAAAAAAGATTAAAACTCCTTTGTCAAACTTTTCAAATTATTTTTTCACCTTGATTGACTTGGAAACCCCTTTCCCAAAATTCACAAATATCTTCACTGGTTTAGTAGCACAGTAGTACTGCCCTGTGTCCTTTTTCTCTGAGCCCAGTCATTTTTAACTGTGGAAAATCTTTGGTCTTGTCATCTGTGATGGAGATTCTGCATTGCTTTTTTTTTTCATCTGTCTTTCCAAAAGGGTTTAAAAAGTTTCAAATTTCCCGAAACTGCACCAGAACTTTGTATTCCCGTATACCCCCCCAAAAAGTAAATGGCACTTGATGATGACAAATTCCTGAATGACTCCAGTTACCAATGATGGCCCTTTAAAAAATTCTGAACCATCTGCACAAAAAAAGCAGAAATAAATAATAAAGGTGAAATTCTGGGGCAGTAAAAGTTACACTAAAAATGGGGTTGCATTATAAATGAGGGGAATAACATACCTATAATATTCTTAAAAAATTAACCCCTTTTCCAAAAAACCCAAAGGAAGAAACAGAAAGGGTAAAATCAAAAATTTTGGGCAATTTTCCCATACACTGGAAATCATTGCCAAAAAAAAACATTATATTAAAATATTTTACCTTTTGTTAAAAAAAGTAAAGTTATTAAAATTTTTTCATCAAATCAATAACTGCAAAAAACACTGCTCTCTTCTCTCTTTTTTAAATTGGGCCCCGAGGGAATTAAAACCCAAAACAAAAGTTCGAACAAATTCCTTTTCCAAAAAAGTATTTAATCAGGCAGAAAAATCCGGGAAAGAAAAATTTCCCAATTGCCCTGGATTTGTTTCCCTCAGGAAAGATGTGTGGTGGGAAGTGAACTTAATGAAAACCGGGGTCCAAAAAAAATTTTCCATATTTTTGTCCACAGTTTTGCACATCTGTTTTTTGTAAATATTACTCAGTTTATCTAATCCAGGTCCAAAATACTGTGTCTACTGAAAAAAATGATGAAATAACTCAAAAGGACCATAAATATATATTAAACATACACTAACTATGGCAATGGGTAGTCCAACAGACAAAGTACTGTAAGCAGCAAAATGTGACTCAGTGTTTGTGTAGGGCACAGCAAAGACCTAGGCAAGAAGGAAATATGAACTGCCAGGGACAATCTGCTATTATGCTAGTGTTACGAGGTGTGCCACCTTAAGTGACTTGGTCTTTATTAATATGAGTTCCTGGATGACCTAGAGATAGGATCACCCAGGAAGAAGTGCAGAAAGAACAGCACATGAAAGGAAACAGAGGATAGGCAACTCAGAAGGGATGTACAATTCTTTTGACCACCAAAATCCGATAAGAGAAACAAAAGACCCCAGACAAACTAAGGAAAGCTCATGATCTCAGGTTGGGATAACCTGGCTAGACCATTTAAGAAGTCAGGGAGCAAAAATGTTCCCAAATGGACTTGTGGCTTTTGAAAGAAGGTTGTTTTATCTTGGTAGAGTAATATATATATTGCTCTACTTTCCCTATTGTATTATTAATATGCAGCCTTAAAATGCCTAATCTCACAGACTTACCACTGTTTATAACTTATCCCCACCTTTCCCCTTCTATATCTATAACCTCAGGCAATTTAGATGTAGTAAAAAGACAAGCAGGAGTTAAGTTACACATAAAATAATGTATTACTGATAATATTCATAAATAATAACAAAATGCAAAGTACATTTGAATATTGGCAACCATACAACCTGATAAAATGGTGATGTGTAATTCAGGTGGCACACAGACTTGTAGTTACTTAAAATGTCTCTAGTTAAGGCATCGTTGGTGCTCAGCTTTCAGACATGTCTGTTCAATATGGCTGCTGAGCTGTGCTCTTCATTGTGTTGTCTTCATCATCACAGGTTAGCAAAGAGATGCTTCTTCATATGTGGGTCAGTCAGAGAGAGAGAATGTGGTTGAGCAAGAACATTTATAGATGTTCTCCAATTTCCTAGAACCAATAGGACATCATGGTACTTAAAGGCCTCTGAGACAAGCCAATTCCAAACAGCCATACCTCAGACCAATGAGAGAAATAGTACATTTAACACCTCAACCCCCCCCAAGACCATATGTTAAGCTAACCTGGCTTTGTGTGGGGGAAAACTGGTTTAAGACATCCCCCCAAATCCTGTCATAAAATTACAAAGAGATAGTCGTAAAAGTGTGTGGGAAGGCAAACATGAATACCTCTAAATTACATTGGTTTGCCTAAATTATAAATAAAGGCATACAAAACATTTATCAAGTTATATGCAAAATCCCATATCACAACACTCCACCCCGATGAATGTTTTGTACAATGTCTTTATAAACAATGTCTTTAAATTTATTAAAGAGTCTGTTGAATAACTTGTGCTTTGATTGGCAGTATTTGCTCTCCCAGTGTCAAAAGTTGCCCATGACCATTTGTCCATTACACATCTTCTTTATTTCAAAGACAATCTGAAGAACCTGGAAGCGCTCCTAATGACTTATATCTGCTCCGGCTTGCTTCAACTGTTTCTTTAGCTTTCTGCAGTCTTCATATGTCATCAGATCTGGTGGTTCAAAATGAGACAAGTCCACACCTTCCACTAAACTAGCCCACTACAATTTAGTCTATTGTGTGAATTTTTAATCTGTGCTTGTTTTGTGTCTAACTGCTAATTAGACCCATGTCCCAAACTATCTGTTTAAGCATATGCAACTGTAATTAACATCACATTGAAGGTACATGCCACAGGTGCCAGTACAACCACTTATGCCCAAGTGACAGCACATGTGCCACTGCATAAACTGTTCACAAACCAACATTTGTGGCCCCTCTGCACACATTTGGGGTTGACTTAGTTGCCTCTTGTGCTTCCTACCCATGGTGCAACTCTTAACTGCCATCAGCCTTTACCAGTATAGACTGGCATCACCACCATGAGACATCAAAGCTATGCAACTCTCATCTTTCCCCCCGTAGGCCAACCCCTAGAGTTGTTTGCTCACCATATGCATACTTGTTTGCTAAACACCTAGTTCAGAATTGGCCCACTGGTCCTGTGCCTGCACCATAGCCGATAATCTCAGCAGGGCTTCCTATACCTAAACATCCGAACCCATATGACTTGCAAATGTACCAGCTGCACCTGCTTTCCTGAAAAGTTCACCAATTTTCTTAGGATACATTTTCCTTAATAGTATTAATTATAATAATTATCCCACTTAATTAATTAATACCCAGAATGTATACTTTATGAGCACAAAAGTAATCCCCTTATTTTTGGCATTCCTAACTGGTTTGTTCAGTTTCCACCCTTGGAATATAAATTTGCTGCAGTAATGAACAAACCTTTCCTTTTAAACTATAGCTATTGTGACTAGTCCTATTATTATTGCTGACTTGGACTTTTACCACTTAAACCCCAGTAAGTGTCTTTTCCTTGCTGTCTCTTCAGTTCTTCTTCATGTCTTTGTCTTTAGTCTTGCTTTTTGTCTTTGTCATCTTTCTCTTTCTTTTTTCATTCTGCTATGTAGGCAGCTCTTCAAAATGGAAGGTGACAAAGAAGTTTCTGTCCATCTCATTTTCGTAGTTTGTCGACCTGGTGCCAACACCAAACTTTGCTTCCAGGCATTCATTGGAACAGCTTGGCACTAGTGCCACTTTGTCCAATGTGCTAGTGGTAACCCGATCTCCTGCATGGATTTTACTCGCAATTGCCTTCACTTTTTATTACCTGCACCAACCCAAAGTCCGTAAAACCTTACAATAGAAGTAGCACCTTTTACAGAAGGCCAGAAAATTGAAATAAAATAACTGTTTTCCTTGCTCAGTCTTCCTGCGCTACCCTTCTATTTTTTTTCATTGCCTGTGTGTCTTTTTTTTTATTGTATGGTAACTGCTACTGGAAAGTGTGGGCTAAAACCTCTCCAGAACCCAAGTTCTAAATCCAGCATCTCTCTTAAACTGACCTGTGCTTTTACTAAAGACCAGCTCACTTTTCTCCATTTTATTGCATGGAGATTCATAGGCTGTCTTTTTAAACAACATGGTCAGTCAGGTTTTGAATTACTGGACCTAAGTGTGTGTGCTTTTTAATAACTGCTGCCTCCAGCACAGCTGTTAGGACCCTCACACCTGTGTATTCCTGGCTTGCAGCTGAGCTTCCTGCTGCACCATCCCCATCCTTTGTTCTTTGGCTAGTCCTGTTTCATTCAAACCAACTCCCTAAACTGGTGCGCTTTCTTTCCAACTCAGCCATTCTTGCACTAGCACATTCAGACCTTTCACACACAAGCACTTGAATTCCTTTCATTTCTATTGTTCTTTGTTTAAATCCCACACTTTCTTTACTCAGTATCCTAAGCCAATATCTATTTCATGCCTCTAGTCAACCATTCACACTCACCGCTCCTCTGCCTTCTATCAGATTTCTTTGTCCTAAATCAAATTTCAATGCAGCACTGGTTACCTTTCCTAACAGTGGTGAAATACCTATCAGTGTAGCATGCTCTTTAAATACTGGACAGGCCTCAGAATTACCTGGAGATTGTGGTGCAGTGGAGAATAAAGGAAGAAAACACCCTTGCTGTTTTCCCTCTTTCCTTTCATCTCTCTCCTTTTCCTCACACTCACATTCACACTCTTTATCTGAGTACTCATCTGTCTCGTGTAAGTCACCCACCCATGTTTTAGGGTTCCAGTCCGATCTGGTTACTGTTGCCCTAATTTTTACCATGGGCGGTTTACATTTCTTTTTTCCACTTCTTTCACTGCTTTCTACTTTAGCAGCGGGTGTTCTACATGCTAACACTTCACAATTATCACACCAACTGTTACATCTTTCAAAACTCTCACTCAACATTCCATAACTTTCATTCACTTTGCTGTTTTCTTCCTCATTGTGATCTTCCTTATTACCATAATACAAGCTAGTAAACCTCTTATAACAGCAGCTGTCTTCTTTAAACCTGATCTCTGTTTTCTTGCTTTTAATCCTTCCAGCCCCTTTTCCCTTTTGTGGCACACTCAGCTCAGCTTCTGCTTTCTCTACCTGAACAACAGGTTTCCTAGCTTTAGCCTGCTTCCCTCTGCCACTCCACTGGAAGATGGCTGACTTTAAAATGAACTTAGGCATTTCTAAGTCTCAATTTACTCTAATACAATTTGCCAAATTGGCTATGAGTTGGCTACTTTTTGCCCTGTGAAGTAAACATACACTACATACACAAAGATCCTAAACGAATAAGTACCGTATGAATGAATGCATGTCCCATCCCTCCTAGCATTTTAACCACTTAAATGCAGTATAAATGAGCATGCATCTTTCACCACTCCCTAGCACTTTAATTAGGGACTCACTACCACCAGTACTAACAAACATGCGGGTGTCCTTGTGACACACATGAAGTCTCTACACTTTGTTGGTTATATTCCATTCAAACAACCAAACAATGTTTTACTTCCACCGCATTTGTACACTGGGTGCCCTAAAATTCACATGCATAAATAAACACATACATAAAACAGTATTTGCAAACAGGGTGCAAAACTTGGTTACCCCAAAATCCTACCCAACTATGCCAATTGTTTTATCTTGGTAGAGTAATATATGTATTGCTCTACTTTTCCCTATTTTATTATTAATATGCAGCCTTAGAATGCCTAATCTCACAGACTTACCACTGTTTATAACTTATCCCCACCTTCCTTCAATATCTATAACCTCAGGCAATTAGATGTAGTAAAAAGACAAGCAGGAGTTAAGTTACACATAAAATATTGTATTACTGATAATATTCATAAATAATAACAAAATGCAAAGTACATTTGAATATTGCAACCATACAACCTGATAAAATGGTGATGTGTAATTCAGGTGGCACACAGACTTGTAGTTACTTAAAATGTCTCTAGTTAAGGCATCGTTGGTGCTCAGCTTTCAGCCACATGTCTGTTCAATATGGCTGCTGAGCTGTGCCTTCATATGTGTTGTCTTCATCATTTACAGGTTAGCAAGAAGATGCTTCTTCATCATATGTTGGTTAGAGAGATGCTTCTTCATCATATGTGGGTCAGAGAGGAATGTGGTTGAGCAGTACATTTATAGATGTTCTCTCCGATTCCTAGAACCAATAGGACATCATGGTACTTAAAGGCCTCTGAGACAAGCCAATTCCAAACAGCCATATCTCAGGCCAATGGGAGAAATAGTACATTATAACACCTTAACACCCCAAGATCATATGTTAAGGGTAACCTGGCTTTTGTGGGGAAAACTGGTTTAAGACATCCCCCCAAATCCTGTCATAAAATTACAAAGAGACAGTCGTAAAAAAGGGGGGTGGAGGCAAACATGAATACCTCTAAATTACATTGGTTTGCCTAAATTATAAATAAAGGCATACAAAACATTTATCAAGTTATATGCAAAATCCCACATCACAACACATATTATAAAGAGGACAAACAGAGGTAGGTATAATAGTATTAACAACATCTAAGAAACTGTATATGGTGGCCTTCTGAAGTATTTACCCAGACCAGATTACGGCAATAAATAACATAGCACTGATACGACATATTACTGATAATCATAATCTGCAATAATTCAGAAAATGACCACAAACAAAGATTAACTAAAGATAGAAAAAATCAGTATATTAGATATTTTAGTACAATTTTCATTTAAATTTCCTAAAGATTTACCACTACTACCAGCTTTTCAGTGGACACTGGGGAATTTAAATGACAATTTACACAATTCATCATAAAAATGGGTGTCAGGGTGGCAGCTCATTGTCTGTGTACAGTTCAAATGTTCTTGTGAGTTTTCTTTGAGTTCTTCCATTTCTTCCATCATCCAGCAGGCATGTCTGTTAAGTTGAATAGAGTCCCTAAAATTTCTGAAGTGAGTGTGCCCTGCAATACACTAAGGTCCGATCCCTGTATTTACAGGCACATGAAGAAAAGGGATGGAATACAAATATATATATATATATATATATATATATATATATATATATATATATATATATATATACAGTGGTGTGAAAAACTATTTGCCCCTTCCCGATTTCTTATTCTTTTCCATGTTTGTCACACAAAATGTTTCTGATCATCAAACACAATATAACACAAGTAAACACAAAATGCAGTTTTAAATGATGGTTTTATTATTTAGGGAGAAAAAAATCCAAACCTACATGGCCCTGTGTGAAAAGTAAATTTCCCCTGAACCTAATAACTGGTTGGCACCCTTAGCAGCAATAACTGCAATCAGCTTAGATAACTTGCAATGAGTCTTTACAGCTCTGGAGGAATTTTGGCCACTCATCTTTGCAGAATTGTTGTAATTCAGCTTTGTTTTTAGCATGCCCTTTTTAACAC